>NC_043006.1:77008881-77018881 GCF_006345805.1 Octopus sinensis
GATTTCAGCAATCGCAACCAAAATCTTTCTCACACTATTCAAATTAGTTCATTTGACATTACCCTACGTGTTGTGTAGCCGAATGTCAAGCCTCATCTAACAAGTTTATGAAGAAAAGGATTTTAGATCTTTTCGGTTTGGTTACACCTGTAGAAATTTCAAAGTTTATTGAAAATTAAAAAAATTTGTATATTAATATAATTTTCCAAGCTGAATCACAGGAGTTATTTCACTTTCTTCAGAAAATTTTTTTTAAATGTCATAGGGGTTTAAGGTTTGATAATTTTCAACCAGTCAGTAAACAGGATTTGGAAGCTGTAATTTTGCGCGTGTTGTTAACTGTAAACAAATAGGTTCTCTCTGTGAGATCCTATTTATTTTTCAGTCGCAGCTTGATGATGACTATATGTTCTTCCGTTGGAATTTGCACAGGTAGCATTGTCCGATTCAAGATAAATTTGGTCGCTTTACTTCTAGCAGGTGGATCGACTATTCAGAATTAGGTTGGCAAACCCGTCGCCCGTAGACCAAAAATATTCTCCTTGAAGTATTTAAAATTTCTTTGGCAATACACAGGCCCGTACCTGCGCACGCGCGCACACATGAGCATATATAAACACACACATACACACATATGTATATACATATACATATATATATATATATATATATATATATATATATATATAATTTCTATATCAAGTGGCAGCATGGGAAGGAAAAATCATAGGTTATGCTACCACTTGATTTGATAGCTGTTTAAAATTACAATCTTAATTTTATATCGAAATTTATATATATTCACTTCGTCATTATATTCAATGTGGTGGTATCTTGGCAATATAGAACACCTTCCACAATTGCAGCGTGGAAGGTGTTTATAAGCCATTTAAAAATACACAAAAACCGTTAGATTCACTTCAACATTTAGATTTAATTTACCAAAATATTCTCTCTCTCTCTCTCTCTCTCTCTCTCTCTCTATATATATATATATAATATATATATATATATATTTATAAAAGGGAAAAATAAGTTCAAAAGAGTGTAATTCAAACTTTTTGAGAGGTCCAAAAACAGAGAAGGAATGATTTCTAATAAATTTTCATCATATTCATAAAAAAAACTGCCAGAACAAGAGATAAGAAAATGAAAATAGTGAAAAATGTCATTATCGGCATAAATATACCATAAACAATTATAGAAAGGTTGAGGAGAAAAAGATGTTGAATCAAAATTAGATTTAATACAAAATAGGATTCAATACATATATATGAAAATAGAGAGAGGCGCAGGCATGGCTACCTGGTAAGAAGTTTGCTTCCTACCCACACTGTTCTGTGTTCAGTCTCACTGCGTGGCACCTTGTCCAAGTGTCTTCTATTACAGTCTCTATTACAGCCGACCAAAGTTTTGTGAATGAATTTTACAGACGGAAACTGAAAGAACCTCGTCGTGTGTGTGTGTGTGTGTGTGTGTGTGTGGTGTGTGTGTGTGTGTGTGCGTGTGTGTGTGTGGTGTGTTTATGTGTTTTTGTGCTTGTGTGTATGTACTCCTAACTCAGTGGATCGGCAAAAGAAATCGGTAAAATAAGTACGACTAAAATTTTTCAAGGCGGTGCGCCAGCAAAGCCACCGTCTAATGACTACAACATCTAAAAGTATAACAGAATAAAAGAATACATACACAAAATACATACATATACGCATACATGCATGCATACATACATACATACAAACATACATACATACATACATAAACGCACTCATTATAGTAGTAAATAGCACTTAAGAAACGTCAGAGGAAATGTAAATTGAATAGCCTAAGGTATTGGTCTCTAAAAGTTCGTAATATATAATAAACCAAACAAATGTTTAGACTAAGACTACAATTGATAGTAATTTATAATATATTGCTTACTAAGAATTTGTAACATTAAACATTCATTATTTACTACGGCGCAGATGCGACTCCATATGTTCTTATTGACTTGCAAGTACCTGTGATACGAACGATGTGCGTCAGCAGCACTTTCTACTCAACCTGATTTCTCTATCTGCTATAAACTGCTAAAAATTCCTGTCAAAGTACATTCTAACCTCTTCAGCGGAACAGAATGGATAATTCGGTGCTAATATAAACTATACAGCAGCGAAAAAAAAAAAAAAAACTAGATTGGCATCATATTGTTTGCTCGCTCAAGGTTGAGTTGGTGCTAAAAAATAACAAAAAGAACAACAATACAATCTTTATATGAATTTGTTCCGCATGTCTTGACTGCTGTGTTCATATACGTTTTCATTATTTACTAATTCTGAGAGAATATCATCCGTTTAGGAATAGCATTTTTTCCCCTACCATATGAATATTGGTTCGGGTAAGAATTCTACAAGGACATAGATGTAATTTACATTACATAAACACAGGTATGGCTGTATGGTAAGAAGATTAGTTCCCAGCCATATCGTTCTGGGTTCAGTCCCACAGCATGTCACCTTAGGCTTTGGGCCTGCTAAATACTTGTGAGTGAATTTGGTAGACAGATACTGAAAGACGTCTGTCGTATATATACATATACGTATACATATACATACACACACACACACACAACACACACACACACACACACACACACACACACACACATATATATATATATATATAATATATATATTATATATATATATATATATATATACGCACAAATACCACATGCGTATATATAGATATACGTGTATGTATGTGTGTGATTTGTATCTGTGTTTGTCACCCATCGAAAATTAAAATAACTACCAAGCTTTTAGAGAATAGTACAAGTGTCAAGGCATTCGGCTAAAAGTCCTTCAAGTCAATGCCCCCCCCCCCCCGCATGGCTCCAGTCTAATTACTGAAACAAGTAAAAGATAAAAGATATATGCTAACTAAAACATCTTGTGTAGATGTAATTCCAACATACATCCTTCGGATACTCCGAGATGCATTATCGGGAATGTTTCTGGGGGTTTAGGTGGTTTTGGATCTTTCAGCATGAGACCCTCTTGCCCACACTATCCAGCCAGAGTAGACAAAGTCCCAGCTTTCATCGCAGTAAGCTCAAATCTGATCAACCCCTGCTGAGAACGTCAACTGAAATATCTTGAGTTAAATAATGACTGGCTTTCAAAATTGTTTTATGTTTAAGTATCTCTCCAAATTACAATTTTTTCTCCAATTTTAAGACGTCTATATGAAAACCCCCTTTCGTATTTTTTCTTTTTTTGGTCCTATCTCAGGTAATTAGATTTAGATATCTCGTCATTTCGATGATAGAGGCAACAAAAACTGCTATTTTCTTAGATATGACAGTGAGAGATTTCATTGCATATCTGATGTTAATGTGTAATGAAAAAGAACTTAATACACGCGCCAACACACCCAGACAGACGCTGCACACACACACACACACACACACACACACATTCACTTATGAATGCGTATCTGACGTCATATAATAAACAAGCCATAAACTGTCTACTTTATTTTTAATATACGATTGACAAATTATCAGAATCGTTAGAGCAAATTCCTTGTCCTATTGATCTCTGACTTCAAATTCCGGCAAAGTTTAAGTAGATTTTCATACTTTTGATATCAATAAAATAAAATACTTTTAACGACTCTTCATACATGTACTT
Organism: Octopus sinensis; assembly: GCF_006345805.1. Taxonomy (NCBI): domain Eukaryota; kingdom Metazoa; phylum Mollusca; class Cephalopoda; order Octopoda; family Octopodidae; genus Octopus; species Octopus sinensis. The sequence continues at coordinate 77,012,556 of NC_043006.1, forward strand.
GTCATACACACACATTCCTCCTTGTTGTTGTCTAAGTCGGCAGACTCGTTAGCATTCCGGGCATAATACTTGTGGAATTTCGCTCGTAATTACGTTTTGAGTTGACATCCCGCCGTAGTCGACTTTGCCTTTCATCCTTTCGGAGACGATGAATGAAGTACCAGTTGATTTCTGGGGTCGATGTAATCAACCAGCTCCCTCACTCGAATTCCAAGTGTTCTGCTGTAGAAATGCACACATTTCTTGATGGTAACAACATTTAACAATGAAACTAAAAGGTCGTAAAATGAGACGCAGAAGACCTTTTATTGATAGACAAAATGGTGAAGCAATATTGTAAGCGAAGGAGGACAAATTTGGAAATTACCTTGATTTATTACTGCAAAGCTTATGATATGACTCCACATTCATGGATCATTGAGTGCTTAGTTGTTTTTTGCTATTGCAAGGAATGTAACAAGTTTTCTGGAGAGAAGTATGGTGGATTGAAAAACTAAGTTTACACCGTATGGACAAGTCTTGGACACTCTGGATATCAGGGAAGGTATTTTCTAAGGAGGAAGTATCATCACTCAACTAGCAACAAGGTTCAAAAAGATTGGTACAAATATAAGGAGAGAACACCTACAAAAATCAACGTTGCTTGGAACTAAAAACGCACCTCAACTATGAGTGGAAATCTCAAGCAAAAGAGCTAACGATAATGGTGTGAACGGGACTGAAACCAATGGGAAAGTTAACGCAACCTCCAAGTATCCCTTCCACAGCAGGGTGACACCGGTCTTAATCCAGCCACTATTGTCTATGTTGAGAAACAAGAGTGGAGCAAACAAGGAAACAGGTTAGTTACGGAGTGTTACTATTGGAGTATTCCTGTAGATGCAAATGGTGTGTCAGTCAGAGTATACAGACAACGAATGTACGAGAATGAGCGGCGAGGGATCAGTTTGAAATTATTGAACAGTGATTATGCAATCAAGCATGAACAATACGACAGAATGGGGATCAGTGACCATTTTCACGATGAAGGACAGACAATAACAAACAAGATTTTTGATCTATTGAATGTAGAAAAGACAGAATTTATGTGCGACTTCAAGAGGGCTGACCAATGGAGCATAAATTAGTAAACAAGTAAAATCAATAACGTATTAACACAAATTGAAGCAAAGAACATTACACGAACAAATAAACTCATCAAGCCTGCAAGTAGGACTGTTGCAGACCCGATGTGACTGAAGACTAATAAGAACAAAACATTGACAAAAACAGTAATAAAATAAACAACCTCATCGGCGCAGGAGCAGCTGGCTAAGGGAGTGGGTGTGTGGCAAGTAGCTTGCTTGCTAACCACATGGTTCCGGGTCCAGTCCCACTTCGTGGCACCGTGGACAAGTGTCTTCTACTATAGCTTCGCGCCGACCAAAGTCGTGTGAGTATATATGGTAGACGGAAACTGAAAGAAGCTCGTCGTATATACACACACACACACACACACACACATATATATATATATATATATATATATACATATATGTATGTATGTATGTATGTATGTATGTGTTTGTGACAACCGATGTTGGTGTGCTTGCATACCCGTAACCAAGCGGTTCGGCAAAAGAGGTCGATAGAATAAGTACTAGGCTTGCAAAGAATAAGTCTTGGGCTCGATTTGTTCGACTAAAGGAGGTGCTCCAGTATGGCCGCAGTCAAATGGCTGAAACAAATAAAAGAATAACCTTCATGGAAAAGGGGAATATCTGAAGAAATAAGTTCTCTGAACAATGTAGAGTCAGTGGAAGAAACAGAGAAATGAAGAATGGTCGCAAACTTGAAAAATTGAGGAAGTCTAAAGTTGATACAAAAGACTGAATGTTGTAATTGCTATTATTATTATTATTATTATTATTATTATTATTATTATTATTATTATTATTGTTATTATTATTATTATTATTATTATTATTATTATTATTATTATAATTATTATTATTATCATCATCATCATCATCATCATCATAATTATTATCAAGGCAGCGAGCTGGCAGAATCGTTAACACGTGCTTAGCGGTATTTCACCTGCCGCTACGTTCTGAGTTCAAATTCCGTCGAGGTAGACTTTGCATTTCATTCTTTCGTACTCGATAAATTAAGTATCCGTGGAACACTAGGGTCGATGTAATCAACTTATCCCCTCCCCCAACATGGGTGGGTGCCCTTGTTGCAAAATTTGAAACCATTATTATTATATAATTATTATTATTATTATATTATTATTATTATTATTATTATTATTATTATTATTATTATTATTATTATTATATTATTATTTTATTATTATTATTATTATATTATTATTAATTATTATTATTATTATTATTATTATTATTATTAATTATTACATGCAGGCATACACTGATACTCACATATGTTTATATTTACACACACCACACACACATACATTTATAAAATACAAACATGTCTATGATATGTATATATATATATATATACACGTGTGTGTGTGTGTGTGTGTGTGTTGTGTCTGTGTGAATGCGTAAGTGTGTGTATGTGTACATGCATACGCTCAGAAATAAACACATAAAACCCATGCATTCATATATATATATGTATCTGTGTGTTGCTATACATTCGCATATTTTACATAAACTCACACAAAAATACGATTAGAAAAAAAATGGAACACCGGGAATTCAATTGCATACGAATGTCACACTCTAAATAATAATAGAGAACTTTTATAAGAAATAATATTCTGTGGATTTATTTTTACTGAGAAAATAGATTCATTTTTGTCATTTTTTTAAAGCGTATCTAACATATTTAGCAGGAGTAGAAAGAAAAGGAAAGCGCGAAATAAAAAATATTAAATGTTTCCAGCAGCTTTGATTTTTTTGTCATAGTAAAAATAAAAATGTAAGGAAGCGTACAAGAAACAGTTATTAAGAATATGATACTATTTTCAGTGTTTACAAATTTACAGAATAACTTGTTAATTCCCCTACACTCCCCTACATACTTACTACGTACATACATACATACATACATACATACATACATACATACATACAGAACGAAGTTGCGTCTTGTCCTTGCTTTCATAACGCGGTGTAGATGAAACAGGGACAACTGAAGAAGGGGATTATACTTTATGTTATATGTCTCGTTTCGTTGTTTGCTTTTTTTTTTCGTTGTTCGAAAAAAAGTTCGTTTTCTATGTTTTTGTTTTATATATTCGTTTCTCATTGTGTTCAACGTTGTTTTGATGTCCTGTACCCATATATGCATGTGTATATATACATATGTGGAGGCGTAATGGCGCAGTGATTAGGGCAGCGGACTCGCGGTCGTAGGATCGCGGTTTCAATTCCCAGACCGGGCGTTGTGAGTGTTTATTGAGCGAAAACACCTAAAAGCTCCACGAGGCTCCGGCAGGGGGTGGTGATCCCTGCTGTACTCTTTCACCACCCTTTCTTCCACTCTTTGTTCTGTTGGCCTGCTTGCTTAGCCAGCGGGGTTGCGTCATTCGAAGGCTAAAATAATGCGAACGCATTGTGACCAACGATGTGTAACTACATCTGATGGACTGGTCGGTCACGTGATCACGTGATATATACATATATAGGTAGGTATGCACATATATGTATGTATATATGCATATATTTATATATTATCTATATTATTATATGATCGAACGTCACGCATCCTTTTCCAAGTATACATTCATATATACATACATGCATACAAACCTTGTTAATGAAGGAGCCTTGGATCTAGGTTAGAAACCAGCTCTTTCTCTTTTGGCAAGGAATCTTGAAATGAAACCGAATAATGACATACATACATACTCACATACGTACATACACACATGTATACATACACATACATATATACATACATACACACACATACACATGCATACATACGTAGGTACGCCCGTATATACTTACATACAGGCATACAGACATACTTACAATCATGCACATACATACACACATACATAGCTACATACATGCATACATACTATGAAACACACGCACACGCAAACCCAGCTGCACACTCATTTGTGCGATGAGTTATGGCGCGGTAGTCTTTTTTGTCGTCCTCTTCAGGATACAGTGAATTGTGTGTATGTGTGTATTAGTGTACGTGTGACTGCGTGTGCACGTGTTCGTATATCAATCTATCTATTTATACATCCCTCATACACACACACACCCATACCACTCACACACACATATATATATATTATATATTAATAATATATATATATATATAATACACACCTTTATACATATATTGTTTCTTTATTACCCCAAGGGGCTACACACAGAGGGACAAACAAGGACAACAAACGAATTCGATTAAATCGACCAGTGCTTAACTGGTACTTGATTTATCGACCCCGAAAGGATGAAAGGCAAAGCTAACGTTTCTGCCACTCGCCGCCTTATACATGTACACACACCACATATGTGTGTGTATAAAATGCATATATAAGGAAGCGCACTTATACGGGTTCAATCATACACACATATCTCTTATTATAAAAGGCAGATTTTATCTGCCTCCTTTGGGAGTTATACAATCTACAATATAGGATTCTTCAATTACAATTTACCTAGCAATTTTAAAGAGTACAATGCATCGCGTCATGCCAGGTCCAGTTTTTAAAATTTAAACTCCAATTAAGCAAAATTTACAGAAAACTCACATTCTGGTGTGTGTGTCAAATGCTTTTCTTAGTCTGGTTTACACCACACGCAAACGCACACACACCAAAGGGAGCGAATTGTTTCACTTACGCTATCACCCCTTCTCCTCCTTTGTTGCAAGTTTGCAGCTATTAAGTGAAAACAGTGAATCCGACAGCGATAAAGAAAACGAATTGGTACCTGAATGGAGTGAAAATTTAAAAACTTGTTTCTTTCGGTGAGTTTTCTGAAGAAACTGGACCAAGCCACAGACTTTCCCAGAAGAGTAAAGCCTTAGACTATTTCTATTTACTTTTTTCGAATGACCCCATTTGAAATCATTACGGCAAAACGAAACGTTACGCTAAACGTAACAACCGAAAGAAAGGATAGTTTGTTATTTTCCCACAACCTTAATGAAATTAAGGCCTATTTTGCCATAATATTATTATGGGTATCAGAAAGTTACCCAGAATAACAATTTCTATCGTAAAATTTTGTTGTATACCCAATTGAAATATTAGCTAATAACCCTTTTCTATAGCGATGTTTGAACAAAATTTTAATAATTTTACAGAAAGTTACCCAGATACAAAACGAGCCCTTCTGGGTATTACGCGCGTCTACGATGAGTCTACGATTTAAAAAAAATTACCATCATATTTTTTCATTTTAATGCATTTTTTTCGCTTTTATATAAGGGTAGTAACTCTCTAAAAATATCTACGATGTGTCAACGATTTAAGAAAAATTTTACCTTAATTTTTTTTCAATTTTTTAATGCATTTTTTTGCTACTTTTTGGCTATAACTCTCTAAAAATGCTTATATAGTTATTTCCCTTACAACCCGAGCAACGCCGGGCGATACTGCTAGTATATAGATAAACGTATATCACCCTGTCTGTCACTCTGTCTCTGTCTCTGCTATCTCTCCTCTCTCTCTCTCTCTCTCTCTCTCTCTCTCTCTCCCTCTCTCTGTTTATCTTTGAATCCTTCTCACCATCGCATTATTCCTCTTTAACTCTCCCTCTCTCCTAATCATGTAGCCAACATCTCCCGGTTTTCGGTTTTTCACCTCTTTTACATCTTTTTCTAGATTTCATTCTTCAGGTATGTGTAAGAGAAATATATATATATATTTTATATATATATATATATATATCTATATATATATATATATATATAGTACATATACATATATACAATATATATCTATATATATATAATATATATATATATATATATATATATAACATATATATACACATACATATATATATATACATATACATATACATATATATATATATATATTATATCTCTCTATATATATATATATATACGCATATATATGTATATATGTATGTATGTATGTATATATATATATATATATATATATATATATGTATATATATGTATGTATACATATATATGTTATGTATACATATTTATGTATGCATGTATACATATATATGTATGTATATATATATATTATATATATATATATATATTATATATTATATATATATATCTATATATATATATATATGTTATAATTTTCATCTAAGGATTCTTCATTTTGGTGTTTGTTATCTGTACCAAATTTTTCTATC
>NC_043006.1:77026381-77028881 GCF_006345805.1 Octopus sinensis
GCTTAGATCCGTTTATGATGTCTATTTTCACAAAGCGTTTTTAACACCCAGTTCTGTTTTATACATGTAATGCAAATGAAGTTTTACTTCGACGATTGTTGTGTAAATGAGTTTTGCGATTGCGTACTCTGTATTAATTCATGTTTAATGGGAAGAAGAAATAGCTAGCAGCCCTACAATAGTAGGCGAGATAATTTAAAAACGAAAAAAACAAAAATGAGTATTTATCTCTCGAGTTAACATATATATTTAGGGGAAAGTGAGATTTTGTTTGCAGATAACTGACAAATAATCGCATATTTCAATAGTTTAAACGCCGTCTGTTTGCTTCATATACAGGTAGATTTTAACTATCGCTGCGATTTTATGCTAGCCTCGCTTTGAAAAATAGGCGCCACGTTTAAAATTGCATACTCAACCGAAAACAATTTGGATACACGTATTTTGCTATGTGATATTACAAATATTTTAAACACAATGATTTATTGTGTTAAATTACAATACATTAAATTATAATAAGGATTTGTTGCTCTTGGAATCTATTACATGCATCGTCTCAAAAAAGATATTCTTAACATATATATTAAGTATAAATCTTCTATATATAAAGAAAAGGCCTGGACGGATACAATACGGAAATGAATTCAGGTAATCTTTATTAATTCTGCAACTTACTGATATACTATTTTGGCATTTTCAATATGTGTTTCTCTTTGAATGGCAGTAAAAATCTAACGTTAAATATTTTTGTTCACGTCAATGGTTCCAAATTTTCAATTGAAATTAGTCTGTCCTCATGATCACGTACGCTCATTCTACATAGTTACTAAACACCAAGGGTATATAGAATAAAATCTAACTGCATGAGCCAAAGTAATGTCTCGATTAATTTATCATTGCTAAAGAAGTAAACGTGGAGGTGCAATGGCCCACTGGTTAGGGCAGCGGACTCGCGGTAGAAGGATGCGGTTTCGATTCCTACACCGGGCGTTGTGTGTGTTTATTGGGCGAAAACACCTAAAAGATCCACGAGACACCGACAGGGGGTGGTGGCGACCCCTGTTGTACTCTTTCGCCACAACTTTCTCTCACTCTCTCTTCCTGTTTCTTGAGTAACGCTGCGATGGACTGGCGTCCCGTCCAGATGGGGGGAACACATACGCCACAGAAACCGGGATTCCGAGCCCATGAGCCTGGCTAGGCTTGAAAAGGTCGACGTTTATCGCTTTTTTAAAGAATTAAACCTATATAGTGGTCCCTGTCAGTACATATATATACAATTATGGGCTTTAACTGCAGCGTTACTGCTTTTTTAGCTCTCACCAATGTAGGTTATCTGACACCCTAGTCGTATTTAGTGACATATTATATATTATATATATATATATATATATATATATATATATATATAATATATTATATATATATATATATATAAGGATAAGATAGTTATTTAAAATACCGATCTTATCAGGTGGCTAGCATGAAATAAAAACCTCAAAGGTAATAATTAATTATTTAAATTTTAATTAAGGGTATCTAACAGATACCGCCACGCTAGAAATAGCAGCCAAAACTGGACTCTGAAACCACATCAAATGTTCATACAGCACCAGGAGAGAAGACAATCACTTTAATTCGTCTGCAACACTTTCACTTTTCTTTTTCATACTTCCCGCCCTTACTTTTTCTCTTTCCTCTTTCTGACGAAAAGCCACCCAAAACTATTTTTGAACTTCACTCTAATACTTTCACTACATAAGTCCTTCTGACTTCTGTTGTTTTTATGTTTTCGTTTTGTTTCTATATTTTGTTTGCTTATATATAGATATATCTTAACATATAAAACAGTGTGTGTGTGTGTGTCCGCGCGCATATGCGTATGTTCCTCATGGATTTGAAAACTGACCTATGAGCTATCAAAACATTCAGTAATCATTCAACTATCAAAAAAGTATGCTTTTTGCACAAGAACTCTTTTTTACTACAAAAACAACCTTGGAAATGGGGCGTATCGCACACTTTTGAGGTCTTTCGCTAAGGAAGGCAACTGTGAACAATTTTTATGTTTTAGATAAAGCATAATGAGAAAATGTTTAAAATGCATGTAGATTAAATAGAGAATAGCACTTCGAAGAAATACCGTCAAATTTTTTAGTATTATTAGTAGATAATCTTTTAATATTTGTGTTTTGTTTAGTTCAGAGTTGCCACTGATGTAACAGACCCATCGCATAGTTTTTTTCTTGAAATACTGTAAATTTATGTTTTTCTTTTGATGAAAAGGTGTGTTTTAAGAGAGATTTGCCTGCTCTTTGCAGTTGCTCAAGTTACCACAGATAGACCCATGTATATACGTGTGTGTTTTTATTGTGGTGAAAAAAATACTTTTTCTCAGAATATTTTGCACAATAATTTAAGAAATCTGAACGTTTTTCTTACTGAGACTGAGATGTACATATAGTGTAATCTTGTGGTTAGTAATCAATTACCTTAAATT
>NC_043006.1:77036381-77038881 GCF_006345805.1 Octopus sinensis
CATATACGTATATATATATATATATACATATACATTATATATATATATATATATATATATATATATATATATATATATATATATATATATATATATGTTGGAAGCTGAGTATATACATCCTAGCAAGAAAAATGGCATATATATATTCAGTAGAATAAGAACGTTGTTTGAAATTATCCTCGGGACCAAAATTTATTTAAAATTTTTGGTTTTCTGTTTTGACATTTCTATTTTCTTCTTGTTCTCATATTTTTTACCATCATCTCTTCATTTCTCTCGCTACTGACACACATACCTTGAAGCTATCGGAAATAGGTTCTGGTGTGTATGAGCCTCATTTTGCACACGTGTGCATGTATATATATATATATATATATATATATATATATATCTTTTTGCGATAGAATGGTTCGTTTCCGGCAAGCTAACACTGTAATTGCTAGTTCGATGTCGCTATTGAACCATTTCACGTTACGTTCTACTCGTAGTTGCGAGTTGCGGGGGCCAATGAGTAGCCTAGAGAAGGTGAATATGAAGAACTGTATCAATTTGATCTGAACTCTTCACTATTTAATTACAAAATCCGCAATACAAGTTTCATGAGACACGAATACCAAGTATTCTTTTCTACTCTAGGCACAAGGCACGGAATTTTTTGCGAAGGGGCCAGTCGATTACATCGACCCTATTGCGAAACCGGTACTTTATTTATCGATCCCGAAAGGATGAACGGCAAAGTGGAACTCGGCGGAATTTGAACTCAGAACGTAACGACAGACGAAATACCTATTTCTTTACTACCCACAAGAGGCTAAACACAGAGAGGACAAACAAAGAGAGGACAAACAAGTAGAGACAAACGGATTAAGTCGATTATATCGACCCCAGTGCGTAACTGGTACTTATTTAATCGACCCCGAAAGGATGAAAGGCAACGTCGACCTCGGCGGAATTCGAACTCAGAACGTAGCAGTAGACGAAATACCGCTAAGCATTTCGCCCGGCGTGCTAACGTTTCTGCCAGCTCGCCGCCTTTGAACTCAGAATATAAGGACAGACAAAATGCTGCTAAGCAATTTTCCTAGAGTACTGAAGGTTCTGCCAGCTCACCCCATTACTGCAATGTTAAATATTGGTCTCAAATGTTTGCACACCGCCAGCAATTTTGAGGAAGGAGTTAAGACGATTACATCGACCCCACAGCTACTTATTTTATGGACGTCGAAAGCATGAAATTCATAGTCGACCATGTCGGAATTTGAGCTCCGAACGTAAAGATGGATGAAATGCCGCTAAGCATTTCACCCGTCTAACTGCGATATTAGATATTGTTAAGCGAAATTATGAATGCAAAATAATTGAAATGAATAATAATGATACATTACGAATTCCGTAAAGCTGTAAAGAATTATTTTATGTGAATAGATTTTTCTATTATACTTTATGGAAGAGATCATACTATTATGAGTACTGTTGAACTATAGAAAAACGACCTCCGCTAAATTTCTATAGCTCCACAGGAAACGGCAACTTTATTTTATGTAAAAAATTTTATAACTAATTCCAAAAACAACACCTGTATGAATTCATTAAACGCACCTGTCTAAAACACCAATAACATCACCCACGAAGTTTTAATATCAACAATGAAAATCTTATATTTCTATGTAATATTGTGACACCAATCATTGTTTACTGTAAACAATATTTTATCAAAAATGTATTTATTTTCCCATGGATCGATATTATTAACGTTTTCACATCTGTTGTTAGCACTGCAGTTGGTTGTCATTGGGAACCTTTTCTTTTTTTTCTTTTTTGGCTGTTTGGGATACTTACATATATGTTGTGTGTTAGATAAATGATAGAAAATGGAATAAATGACATTCTTTATTTAAAATTACTACAATCGTTTCGATACTTTTCTACACCCGTAGTACATCGGTGGGATGTTCTATAATCATTATCATGCATCCACCGTGTGAAATGCACCTCATTAGGTGATTGTTTGAATTAGTCTTTCGTTAGATCCTTTCGTCGTTTCACTCAGTATGAGAATGCATACCCAAAGTAATGTGCCATTTTCAGTAGTTTACAGACAGAACTAGAACCAGAACTATGGATATAGTGACAGACAAAATACAATTATAATCAAAATACAAAATACATAAATAGAAAAGGATAACAAAAGGAGTCAGTTTGATTATGAATTACAATTCTTTCTTTATGACCTCATCATAAGAAAGAACGTCTAAAAGGAAATAAAGAATAAAATTAAGCATTTACAGATAATAGAGTGATAAAGTGACCAACACTGACTACTTCCATACTTATCAGCTGTTTATATGTTTCTGTGAAGGATCTAAATCACCCTCTGTCTTTCGCGACAAAACAACTAAATCTATTCTATACTCCAATAAGCATCTATTTTCAGTTAATTTATTATCGTTTAGGTTTTTATATCTGTTTTTTTTTTTATGTGAAACTATTAGAAGTTATC
>NC_043006.1:77043881-77046381 GCF_006345805.1 Octopus sinensis
ATAAGATACCCGGTTTTGGTTAAACTGCACCGCAAAATGTGGGAGTAGTTAGGAATCTAAATCGTAGGAGACAGACACACAACCTTACTTTTATATATAAAGATTTGTGCAACAACTAATACATTCGGTTGTGCAAATTGTTTGCACAGGAAACCTGTCCTATGTGGCGGTTTTTGCCGTTTTTGTGTATCTGTTTCAGCTTTTTTAGCGATTTCTGTTTTGGCGACTTCAAGCCATGAAGTCGTTGTTCTAAAAGAACGCTGGTCTCCTTCACAACGCATTACGACGTTGATTTCCTTCCCCTCCCTTCCCCACAGCTTCACGAGGGAGGGAAGAAGGGGGAGAAACAACACAGGTGCAGGCGTGAGCGTGGACGCCAACTCCGACGCCATCGACACACGAAAAAATATGCATTAAAAAATATGCATGGAATAAAAAATGATTTAAAATTATTTTAAAAATCGTAGACTCATCGTAGACACGCGCTAATACCCAGACGGTCTCGATATGAATCACGACTATAAGATACCCGAATTTGGTTAAACTGCACCGCAAAATGTGGGACTAGTTAGGAATCTAAATCGAAGGGGACAGACACTCACACAACTACAGTTTTTTATATATAGATATATTTTCTATGTTATATTTTCTTTTTTATGTTTTTGTTTTTGGTTTTTCACTGTTTGATTTGCCTATTAGTGGTTTTATCTCTAATTTAATTTATACAGATATATATCTCATTTGTATACATTTGTATATATAATGCGTGCACACACACACACACACACACACATATATATATACACATATATATATATAATGTGTGCATTACGTAGTCGGTCGATTCAGCTGAAAATATGCACACCTATGTTAAAGGTGCTGACAAGTTTGCATGACAACTATTTTGTTCCTCAAATGAAAGGCGTCACCTCTAGGACAAAATTCCTCATCTTATAAAATGTGGCCCCAGTAGACCCGAATGAAATCGGGTTATATTAACCAAAATGTGAAAAGGGGTCTAAATGAGGCTGGAAGGGGATTAAAATTTCAAGGAGCGGGTGTTTAGGAATTCTCTGTTACATCAAGCTAAAAAATTTGCGCCAGCCTTTTAATCGTCAATGTGTTGCCGTCTATGATAAAGAAGTTTTGAATGCTTGCCATAGTGAGTCTACTGTCGTGAGAATGAATCACTTCAAAACTTGGTGTTTACGAATTTTCTTTTACATCAAGTTCAAAATTTTACGCCAGCCGTTAAACTGTCACTACGTTGCTGTCCGTCGTTAAGAAATGCCAGCCATGGTGACTCTACTATCCTCAGATTCTATCCCTTCAAACTTTGGTTTCCAATATTGTATTATTTTTATTCAGCTCGCAAGTTCGTCTGTCCCTTTTAAATGTTAGCGTTTTGCTGTCTGCCTTGAAGCAGACCTTTCCATTGCCACTGCCTCATATTTCTGATTGATCTTTCTAAATATTTTATTTCTCAACTTACTCAAGATCTTCTGTTGTTTATAAATGGGAGAGAGATAGATAAAGATAGAGAGTAAGAGAAAGCGAGGGAGAGTCCGAGAGAAAAGAAAAGTAAGAGAGTGGGAAAGTGAGAGAGAAACAAATACGGAGAATCATCATCATCATCAAGGTTTAACGTCCGTTTTCCGTGCTAGCACGGGTTGGGCAGTGTGACCGGGGTCTGGGAAGCCAGGAGGCTGCACCAGGCTCCAGTCTGATCTGGCAGTGTTTCTACAGGTGGATGACCTTCCTAACGCCAACCACTCTGTGAGTGTAGTGAGTGCTTTTTTCGTGCCGCCGGCACTGGTGCCAGGGGGGCTCGCAGTGGCAACGATCGGTTGGTGCTTTTTACGTGCCACCGGCACAGAAGCAAGTCAAGGCGGTGCTGCAATCGGCCACGTTCGGATGGTGCTTTTTACGTGCTGAAAGGAAGCAACAGAAAGTAACACCCACACTCTTACCCGCACGTAGAGCGGGTCACCTTCAGCTAGTATATATATATTTATATATATATATGCATCAAATGAAATAAAAAACAGAACACAAAGGATGTCGCGGTACACGTGTTTCAAGGTTTATAAAACAAACTATTCTTAAATTAATGTTTAATCGACATAACAGATGGTTTAAAGCTCTCTTCAGCTGCATGCAATTGCTCTACCAAAGAATTACATCACATTATGAAATTATGAATAATTCGAAAATGTAAATTTGGTTTTATCTATAATGGTGGGCATATTGAGTTTCACTGAGAAAGTATGTTTGTAAATCTTCATAATCAAATATGTGTCTAGGGTACTTCAAAAATCCGTCCATACTCTATCCTCACTCAACATAGAGTGAATGTTGAGTAGATTCGAGTGGGTTCATCCCTTACAAGAGGAATGTATTTAATTGAATTTAATTCAGAGCCTGCACGAACCAGATATTTACACTTTTCGAGAATCTCGGCCCTCAGGAATTCCACTTGTACATGTCGTTTTCATTCCCA
>NC_043006.1:77053881-77071381 GCF_006345805.1 Octopus sinensis
TCTTAGAAAAGGCACATTGGATAATGGAGTATGGTTTTCAAGCCTACTAGGAAGAAATCACCTGGATGATCACTGCCGGAATGCATTTGGTTACAGATTTGGATGATCAGGTCTTAGATATATTAATAAAAGTAGAGCATTTCCTCAAGTCCTCGGACACACAGGGCCTGTTACCTGGTCTCTATGGGGTAAAGGTAACCAAAACCACAACGTTCGTCTTTAACAGAACACTGGCCCGTCGCAGGGTTACTCATTTTTGCGAGCTGAGTGAACTAGAAATTCAGTATTTTTCTCAAGAACACAACTACATGGTTGAGGGTTCAATCCCACTGCATGGCACCTTCGGCAAGTGTCTTCTACCATAGCCTCGGGCCGACCAAAGCCCTTTGAGTGGATTTGGTAGACGGAAACTGGAAGAAGCCTGCTGTATATATGTATATATGTGTGTGTGTTTGCATCTGTGTTTGTCCCCCACAACATCGTTTGACAACGGATGCTGGTGTGTTTACGTTCCCGTAACTTAATGATTCAGCAAAAGAGACCGATAGAATAAGTACTAAGCTTACAAAGAATAAGTCCTGGTGTCGATTTGCTCAACTAAAGGCGGTGCTCCAGCATGGCCGCAGTCAAATGACTGAAAGAAGTAAAAGAGTAAAAGAGTAAAAGAGTAACAATAAAAATAACTTCGTATATCAACGCTTCTCCACCGAGAATCTACATATCTATACCTATCTACCTTACTTTTTGCTACTTTGCTATCACTATGCCTCGATTCTAGTTTAACACGTTTCACTCTGCATGCATTGCGAGTTATTGCGCCGCAAGAAACACAACACATGCAATTACCTCACACGGTATTTTCATGAGATGATAATTAAGTTATCGTTAATCATACTTCATAGCCTCTAAATTCATCGCCATATTAAATAGGGCCTCGTTTAATTCAAATCTTGTTCGTTTTGATGCCCAGTGTTATGGCAATGCTAAACATTGTTATAGGTTTTCATATTTTCATATCCAATCACAAAACACTGTTTAACTTTTTTATCCGTAGTATAAAGGAATCGCAAAATATAATTCTCTTATTCGCAGAATAAAGGTATCGCCAAACATAATCATTAGCTATATTTCTTTTATTCACTGGGCTGAGTAAATGCAACGCTAAACATGATATTTCTTCAGTCGAGTAAAAGAATTGCTAAGTACAGTAAAATAATAATTCTCTTATTCGAAACGCAAATACGACACATTACATTGATAATGGAATAAATTCAATCTACAAACCAATTCTGTCCTTAGATCTGGAATTATTTTTAGAAGTCTCGAAAATGCAACAATCAGGGAACAACATAATAAACTGTATATCACTGGAGCAAAACTTCAACATAGTAGATAGTTTAGCGAAAATTCAACACATTGTCAGTGAATATTTAAGTTCTAAAACATTTTATTATTGAAAAGCATTCCTCATAACTTGTGATTTGGGAGAATATATTTTTCTTATCTTGTATCTAAAACAGCTATTATTATTATTATTTATTTTTATTACTGTTGTTATTATTATCACCATCGTCATCATAAAAGAAGCGGTATTATGGCCAATCAGATAAACGCAAGGCGTGATTATGCCAGCTGAAAACTATTTAATTGGTTTACATCTTCATAGAATTCTCAAAAATTTCCTGAATATAATTTTTATTTCATATTGAGCGACTATTTTATTCATTTATCCATCAGCTTGTTTCAGTCATTGAACTGCGACAATGCTAGTTTACCTGTGTGGTGGTTTGAGTTTGTCAAATCAACACAAGAATATACTTTAAGCTTGGTACTTGGTATGTCACTCTCTTTTTAAGTTACAAGGATGCAAACAAATCGGCAGCGGTTGCGAAACCGTAGGACACAAGGTCAAAGAGAAAAGTGTGCGCGTGCGTGTGTGTGCGTGTGTGTGTGTGTGCATGTGTACGACAGGTTCTTACCCAGTATCCGTTTGCCAAATGTATTCCACAGAGCTTTGACCATCTCAGAAAGAATAGTAGAATATATTTGCCCAAGACTCCACACAGTGAAAGCGAACCCTAAGGCACATTCTTATAAAACGAACTTCTTAGCTACACGTTAAATCCTGTTTTTATTAATGCGTTGTCTTTAAATTTATCTTTCATAGTCAATGGAATCTAACGGATTGAGAAAACGTTAAAGAATGTTTAACAATGTAGTTCTTCGGCAAATAAAGGTGATGATGTCGAATATATATTGTCATACGATATAATTATCACGCGAGGAATAAAATGCAAAATATTCTTTTCTACTCTAGGCAGAAGGCTAGACTAGAAATCTTGGGCGAGGGGCCAGTCGATTAAATCGACTCTAGTACGTAACTGGTACTTAATTTATCGACCCCGAAGGGTTGCAAGGCAAAGTCAACCTCGGCTTTTGAACTCAGAACGTAAAGACAGGCGAAATATCTATTTCATTAACTACCCACAAGGGGCTAAACACAGAAGGGACAAGCAAGTTCAGACAAACTGATTAAGTTGATTATATCGACTCCAGTGCATAACTGGTACTTATTTAATCGACCCCAAAAGGATGAAAGGCAAAGTCGACCTCGGCGGAATTTGAACCCACAACATAACGGCAGATAAAATACCTATTTCTTTACTACCCACAAGGGGCTAAACACAGAGGAGACAAACAAGGACAGACAGACGGATTAAGTCGATTATATTGACCCAGTGCGAAACTGGTACTTATTTAATCGACCCCGAAAGACTGAAAGGCAAAGTCGACCTTGGCGGAATTTGAACTCAGAACGTAACGGCAGACGAAATGCCGCTCAGCATTTCGCCCGGCGTGCTAATGTTTCTGCCAGCTCACCACCTTTCTAAAATACTATGTATTCATCTGGATAAAGGTACAGCAAAGAATTTACTGGATACTATTCTGTTTAGGTTTTTCTGATATCACTCCTGCGTATCCTAACGAAATGTCTTAGACTTAATCACCTATAATTGTTCCTTTTCCACACGGCATTTCCATTTCCATTCCATTTATGTTCGTTAATGACATATCTACTTTCGATTACATGTTAAAAGCGAACTCTTACATCGCATTTCTCTTATCCTGAATTCAACCTTACACACAAACACGCACGGATATCTGCATACGTATGTATGCGTGTGTATGCATGGATGCACTTATTTATATTCACATGTATACAGCTAAAGATATACTTATGTAAGCGTGCTTGTAATCCCACACACACACGCACACACACACACCACACCCTCCACACACAAATATATATGTACATACCAACATACAATATATGAACGTGACTATAAGTACGTTTGAATGTATGTTAACGTTCACATGTGCACGTATCTCACTGTCTTTTCCACTCTCTCTCTCTCTGTTACACACACCACACACACACACACACACATATATATATATATATATATATATATATATATATATAACATATATGCACACATACACTCACACGCGCACAGAAGCACAAACAGAAACACACACACACACAAACGTATACATAGAGTTTAAGAAGTCGGATGGTAGACATTGATCGACAGTATGCTTTGAGACAAACACGTTTTCTACAACAAAAGCCTTTTTATGTACCAACGTTTAGTTTGGATTGCAGCGTAAGTTAAAAACAAGCTGGCCAAACAGTGAACAACTGGCGTCTACAAAGCTTAGGTGAGTTTTATAACGAAGTACAGATGTCTATTCTCGATGAATGTTTCACATATTTTCAGCCAACTTGAATTAATTCGAATGAAAGCTGACATCATTCTTGATGTAGGTGAAACTAAATTTGCTAAACTATATTAAACATCAACAGTCTCAGATCACACAAGAAGCCTTAGTGAAAAAAATATAGTAATTTATACAATGTTCAAAAGCCGTTGCACGGTCACTGACGTGGTAATTAGCAAAGTTGTTACAGCGCCGGACAGGTTGCTTGACGGTAATTGTTGTGACGGTGAGCTGGCGGAAACGTTAGCACGCCGGGCGAAATGCTTAGCGGTATTTCGTCTGCCGCTACGTTCTGAGTTCAAATTCCGCCGAGGTCGACTTTGCCTTTCATCCTTTCGGGGTCGATTAAATAAGTACCAGTTACGCACTGGGGTCGATGTAATCGACTTAATACCTATGTCTGTCCTTGTTTGTCCCCTCTATGTTTAGCCCCTTGTGGGTAATAAAGAAATAGGTAATTGCTGTGATTCTCTGCGGGATGGGTTCAAAGTATGCTGAAGTCAACTTTCTTTTTTCCCCTATTCACGATCCTGAATAAATAAATATATAGATAAATAAATGCATAAACTGAATGCGGTAGATTTGCAGAATTGTTTCACTAGCAGATCAGTTGATTTCAGTTAATTTTCTAGATCTTTACGCTCTTTGTCCAAATCTCAGCTTGGCTATTTAAATGTAAGTCTTAAACGGTCACTGAAAAGAAAGGGGGGAAAAAACACACTTCCTTGTATTTTGGGTACCCTTAGGGGTATGAAATACGTTCCCCCTACTTCTCCAGTCGTTACCCGAGGTTATACCAGTATATATATATATATATATATATATATATACATATATATATATATATATATATATATATATATATATATATATACATATGCGCAAGTATACATATTATATATGTGTATATACCTACAAATATATGTATGTATGTATACATGCATACAAGGGTGCAGGACGTCAAAAACAAAACAAAAAAATAACGTAGACAAAATGAGAAACGAGAACATAAAAAAACAAAAATATCGGAAACGAATTTTTTTCGAACAACGAAAGAAACAGAGAAACGAGACAGGCAACCTGAAGAACATTCCCTTCATCAGTTGTCCCCTGTTTATCTATTCATATTGTATGTATGTATTATGTATGTATGTATGTATGTATGTAATGTATGTATGTATGTATGTATGTATGTATGTATGTATGCGTGCATGCATATGTATATGCATATATATATATATATATATAATATATATATAATAATATATATATATAGGGGGAGAATTCACAAAAAAACAAAAGACGAAGACAGGTGGTATATAGACGACACAGATATATTGTTTAACGCTCGGGAAATTAAAAGGTCTTTAACGTTTCAAGCCTACGCTCTTCCACAGAAAGGAACGCAGAAAGAAACAAAGAGAGGAAATAAATAATGTGTAATGGCTAGCGATCTATCATGGCAAATGCCGGCCAGAGAGATCACACAGGAGAGCGAGGAAGAATGGGAGATAAAATTAAAGTAGTGGTGATCCCAAAAGAAGGTGCACCTGCGTGTGTATAAGAGAGTATGTATGTGCGTGTGGAAGAGGTCTGGTGACCTTGACGTGTGCGTCTGTGGATGTGGGGCTGGGAAGTGTTCAGTGCTAGTGTGTGCGTGGTGGTGTGATGTGATGTGATGTTGTGTGTTATGGTGGTGTATGGTGTAGTGTGTGTGGTGTGGTTTGATAGTGTTGGGAGGGAGAGGCGAGAATGGGTAAATCAAGTGTGGGATGTGGGTTAGGCTGAGGTTGGGGTAGAGGTAGGGTATGTGGGTAGGCTGAGGGTGGGGTTAGATGTGGGTATGTGGGAGTGGGTGTAAGGGATGGGTGTGGTGGGATGGATATGTAAGGTGGGGTTGGATTTGTAGGGGTGGGGTTACGATGGAGGGGTGCCGATGAAGGGGAAAGGGAGAAAGTGGGTGGGAATGAAGAGAAGAGAGAAGGAGAGTAGGAGTGAAGAGAAGAAGCAGGAGTCGGAGCAAGAGAGGAGAGGTGGGTGGGAGGAAGTAGGTGTAAAGGGAGAGAGGAGACAGGAGGAGGTTAGAGGAAGAACGGACGAGAGTTAAGCCCTTGTGGCGCCAAGGAGCGTAGTGAGAAGATTAATCCCTGTTCACGGCGCAAACAGGAGTCCGGATGGCCCCTGTAATTTATCATAATGGTACAATCTTATGTGCAGTTTAAGTTGAATTTAGCCCGCACTGAGACGTCGATTCAAGTTGATAAAATATATGATTACCATTTTAGTTAGCAGTTTATGATATAGTGTTAAGAAACTTAGGTAATGGATAAATTTTTCTGAACATAAATTTGGCAGTCAGTAATAAATGAAATTCCTTGAAACGAGATCGCAATTGCAGTAGGAATTAAGGTTCCTATATCTTACACGAAGCGTTTTTTTATCATATACGTATTTTTCTCGTAATACCTGACACAACCATATTGGAACTGTTCTTCAATGAAAGTCATATATGATAAAGAAAAGCAAACGTTTCTATCAAACTGGCAAATAGAATAATGGCAAGTACAAAAATAAATGTCAGAGCATGCTTATGAGCGAAGGGGTCATTGAAGGTAATGTACTGTTAACAGCACTCAGAGAAATGAAGCAAAATATCAATGAAATGCTTGCAGGAAGTCTGATTGCTAACGGCTACAGTTTGGCGTAGACGTGAAGAACGCAGTAGAAGAATAACTACTGTATGGCTGCTTTGTAGACGCAATTTTTTGTTTTTCCTTCAAGAGTATAGATGGATAAGTTGTATGAATGGCAAACTCTGGAACAATCGACGTAGCACTGTCTGTTTGGAAAAGTACGATGTTCCAAGGTCTAGTCCGACAACTTTCAGCCACGACCTTGTGTTTCGTTAATTTTCATGGCGAGGCTGAGCTTCAGAGGGAATTGAAGTCTCTGCATACGCTAGGGGCGGTCTGTTTGGATTAGCGGAGTAAAAACGGTATCGTTTTTGCCGTGTGCCGTGAACATTTGAGCTTCAATGACGTGGGCCGTCATTCGTTTGACCACATAGTGTGGGTGCGTTTAGATTGCGTAGGAGGATGACAGGGTAACCGACTTTTAAGTGAAGTTCATGGGGAGGTAGTACTAGAGGATCTCGAGAGTTGAGAAATTCTGTTGGAAAGTGTGTAACCTGATAGAGGTCGGTAACCTTGAGAATAAAGCCGAATAAGTCATAGTTAAGAGTGTTGAAGCTGCATTTGTAGGTGCAAGAACAGCCCTGTAACGAAGCCAATTTTCGTATTTCGTTCTAAGATTTGGGTAAACGGCAAAACGTATATCATCAGGGCTGGAGACAGTGTGGCCAATGTTGGTCGTGTCAATGTATCCGTTGTCGTCTAACGTAATTTGCCGATTGCCGATTTTAACGAACATTCGCGAAAACTAGGTTGTAAGTTGACCAGTCTGTAGGAGTGATTTGATGTTGACGGTGAATTGTTTGGATTGGACATGCGACCAAAGGATATTTCTAAGGTATTAAGTTCATAAGCGGGGTTTCCTTTGGGTATAGTAGGCATAGTTTGCCGAAAAATCTCCTGCAAGAAGGAGAGTTGCACCTCCAAGGATGCTATTGTTTGATCTGAGAACTATCATTGTGGTATCAAGTGCTTGTAGGTAACATTTACGAGACATATTTGCTTCATCACAAACAATGAGTTTGCACATTTTCAAAATCGTCGCTTCGTCCGAGGAATGCATTATGTGGCACGTTGGTTTTCTTGATGTGCTACATTGAAAAGCAAGTTGGAAGCATTCGGAATTCAGGGAGTGAACTGTGTCCGATTGGGTCGCCTTTGTACACGGCTGGATCCAACAGTGTAGAATTGCGGTGTAAGGGAGACAATCAATTTCTGTCTGTTACATCGCAAAGTACAGATCTTCTGATTTTCAAGCCTCTTTCTCCATATCACTTCATAAGTCAAAAATCTAAATAGTGTAGAGCCATCGATGAAACCTAAATTATGTATTTGCCAAGCGTGAATGGAATTGGATGAAAAATATTGATTTTTACGTGAGATCAAGTAATGGTCTGTCACACACACACACATACACATCTCTCTTATATATTATAGATATATAATATATATATACATACATATATTTATATACATATATATATATATATATGTATATAAATATATATATATATATATATCTATATATATATATATATATATATATATATATATATATATATATATATATATATATATATATATATATATATATATATATATACTCATTATCTTTTATTAAAGTTTTAATACTTTTGATATATATTTAAAATTATATAAATTAATTAATTTTATGTATTGGCTTAAGTTTTTCATTGTTTGATTTGCCTAATAGTGGTTTTATCTCTAATTTAATATAATATATATCTATATCTATATATATATATACATAATATATATATATATATATATATATATATATATATATATATATATTCTTAGTATTATGTTTTGACAAATTTATTGAAGTGCCACCGCGGTTTCAAAAAGTATTTTGTTTTTCAATAGAAAGAAACGAAAAAAAGAAGCTTTTAATAGAAAGTGAAAGTTCAAGAGAAAATTCGGTATTACTTGCAGAAGAAATCAAATGCTCAAATAAATTCCAATATCCAACAACTCTCGCAATATTAGAAAATAATAAAAGTTCAAATGATGGATGAATTTCATGACAGTCGTCTAAAACTGCAAGTTTAGTACTTTTTTAAACGATAAATGAGATTAACAGTCTAATACGATGAAGTTTTCAAAGAGAACGAAAGATTGTTAATGAAAAAAGATTTTGTTACAAATTCAGTCGTAGTAGAAGGTGGAAAATTCTTCGGCGTTGGTTTTTCTGGTGAGAAGTTGAACTGGAATTGCTGTCTATACAGGTATCTTGATATATAAGATTTAAGCTACAGGTTCAAAATCTAATCTCTCTCTATATAAACAGCAGTTTGTCTGTGCGTTTTCTGTGTGTCTGTTTTCTCGTACCCTCACTCTGACCATGGCTTTCAACCGATTCTGATGAAACTTGACACACACATAGCCCAATGTCATAATTCAAAACTAACGCAGCGAAAATTTTGAAAAGTTCCCCCAGTTCTGAAAAAAATCGATAAATTCGACATGGGGTCGAGAATTAGAAACCAAAACCACAGACCGTCTAGGGGACGCAACTCTACCTTTTTTAACTCTCAAAAAAATTTACCAGCATTTTTTTTCCATTCTTTTGCTATTTTTTGGCTATAACTCTCTAAAAATGCTTTATAGTTATTTCCCTTACAAACCTGAGCAACGCCGGGCGATACTGCTAGTTGGCTATAAGTTGAATTATATCACTTGCTTTTTGTCCGTTGTTTAGTGTTTTGGTTAGTTCACACAATGAACACACCACTTTCTGGTAACATATTTTGGTTTGGTTGTATTCCAGCGTTCCGATTTGTCTTGTGATATCATTCGTTTATCAAATGTTGTGATCACTGTTTTTAACCAATAAGAATCCAGTCGATTGATATTCTACATACGTCATTTTTTTTTTATTTAACGTGTTGGTGACTTGCTCTTGTCACAGGTTCGTCCAGCGTTCCGGTTGGTTGATTCACTTAAAGTGTCGCTGGTCCAGGTCCACTAAATGTTCGTATCTCTTTTTCTTTGATGATCCTATTTCGTCCTGAAAAATCTAAGTGGATGATTCTAGGTGATGTCAGCAAATAGTTTTGAGTACCTGTAATGTCTAAATGTACAGCCGTTTAAAGATAGGGTTTCAAATCCCGGATGAGGTCTGTTACGTAAAGTTTTGATTTATTCTTGGTGTTTTCATTCGTTTTTAGCTGTGCTGTATTAACTGAGTTTTCTCATTCTAGTGTATTATCATAGAGTGTTTTGTTGTGGTTTATATTTCTTAATAAACATATTTTCCGAACTGGGTTGAAGTGTTTCTGACGCATTGGTATGGAGAGAAATTTGGTGTTCTGGATGCTTGTATACTATTATATCGACGCCAACAAACGAATGAAAGGAAAAATCAATCTCAGTGGTATTTGAACTCAGAATTAAAAGGCCGCCAAAATAACGCCAAGCATTTTACCAACTGTACTAAAATTTCTAAAAACTCGCCCGCCTCATCGATAATAATAATAATAATAATAATAATAATATAATAATAATAATAATCCTTTCTAGTTTGGGTATAAGACCAGCAATTCTCGGGAATAGTTGATTGCCTAGACTGCTGCTCTTGACTGGCACCCTGTTTTAGTCATCTTCTGCGGTATCTGAGCTCAAAATGATGAAGATCGTACCTAAATATCACAAGGGGTATTTGCCCTACCCTTTTCTGATTCTTCCAATATATGACATTTTATTATTGATAAATATTTATCTAGATAGCAGCATTGAAATGCTAAAATAAAATCCAATCAAATGCAAGATAGTTTAGCAAAAAGAAGTGAAAGAGAGAGAGAGAGAGAGAAAGAAACGAGTAAAACAAATAAAATTGTAAAAATTTTAAAGGAAAGTTGGACAGTGAATTGATAAAAGATTATTAGTTCTGATATGATTTTAATTTCAATCTCAAGTTTTCCATTTATAAACCGTTTGTCACTAATATTGCTTTATCAACATAACATTTCTAACAGGGAAAAGAAACAGAAAACCATCAGATAATCTGGATAACATATTAAATATTCTCCTTCAGAATGATTTGTATGCTTTTTCTTTTAAATTGCGTAACAGATGATCGTCTTTTAATTGAAAAATTTTTTAATTGTTTCTGTACACAATTTCGGAAAAAGGAAGAGGTGAATATTGAGTATTAAAATTTTCGAGGAAGGGAAAACTGCTGAAAAAGATTATAATACATAACTGGTATTTACATTGTTGAAAGTGTATTGATATGATGGTTTAGTGGCTACTTTATTCAAGAAAATTCATCGAAGGCATTTTTATTCTTAAATGAAGAGATCAAAGGGAGACGAATCTAAATCATCTTCTGCAAAGGAATACCTCAAAGATTAACAAAGCCTGATCACCATCCTGACACATACAAAAGCACAAGTAGTAATTGAAGATACCGATATATATATAAATATATATATATATATATATATATATATATATACACGTGCGCACACCCACACACCCACATCCATACTTTCATACACACACACATACATATATAAAGAGAGAGGGGGAGAGAGTGATAGCGAGGGCGAGAGAGAGAAGCCTAAATACATTTCTTTCAAAGCCTCCTCGCTGTCCCCAATTGTCTGATGAGTCGGACATGTTCCTTTACGCCTACGAAGTTCTAAGTCATTCAGCACAGAATAAAGCTGTTAAACATCATGTAATACCGTTGCTTCTGCCCTCTATATGTAATACCATTGCTTCTTTCATATATATATATATATATATATATATATATATATATATATATATATATATATATATATATATATATATATATATGTATGTATGTATGTATGTATGCATGTATGTATGTATGTATGTATGTATGTATGTATTACGTAATAGCGTGACCAAGCAGTCTGTCAGATGTTGTTACACATCGGTAATCACGAAGCGCTTTGCATCGTTTTAGCTCTCCAATGGCTAGGCAAGTAGGCCAACACTCCCACTCCTGAGCGACAGAGGGGCTGGGCTGGAGAACAACAAGAAAGTGAGTGTTTTGCTCAAGATCAAAACGTGCTACCCAGGCTGGGAATCGAACCCAGGATATGGCGATTGCGAGTAATACTGTCTGACCACGGGGGCCATGGGCATTCACTTAATTATATATAAAGTAAGAGGAAATTACGCCACGGAACCTGATTTTCTACTTATCTACATCACCTTATTCTCCTTGTTTTCCTCGTTCCATACCATCTTCTTTCTTCTCTTCTTTCTTCCACCACACATTTATACATTATTATAAATTAGATAAACTAGCATATCCAACATTTGAAGTTTTGTATATTGTTTCATTTCAGTCTGAGCTCTTTCAGAGCGAACCTAGCCCTTTGTAATGTCCTATAGATTGATGTTCTTCAATCTAAAAAATTCTCATAACCATGTGTGAGTGAGTTATTACATACAGTAGAATATAAATTAGAATTTAAAATCTGGAGGAATATCAGCCCTTCATCAGATAGTCTATGTCAAGTACTGTTGTCTCAAATTTACGGGGGGAAAAATAGAAATATTAATTTGAACCAAAATCCCTATTCTTAAAATATAGTATCCAGAGCACAACAAACGAACAAAACAAATATTAAGTTAAAAACCTCCACAAACTATATGCTCTTTTCAGCAAATATTAACAAAATATAGGCGTGCTTTTTATATATCTGTAATGCACTCTAAGAAGAATGTTATTTAAAAATCTAACATACAACATTCTAATGAATACAAGTGATAATAACAACAGAAGTAGCTTCGATTACGCTCTTGAAGAAATTAAATAAACTGTAAATATTTGAAGTAAAATGCACTGAGACCGACAATAAGCACTAATAAGTAATGTTAAAACATGTAGTAAATACAGATAAGGGAATACATCATACTCAGTATATTTTCAACAAATTAAACGATGAAAGAAAAATGGCGTTTGTAAATCATACATTATGGAAAAGGTAATCTAATTAAGTAACACTATGGATAAATAGAAAAAAAAAACATTACGCAAATATAGGACAGAGATTTCCTTTCGGGGAATAAAATACACAAAGATTAGCCAAAAATAGAAACTACTTATCAAAATATATAGAAATGCAACGTCAACTTAGTTAAAGAAAACAGAAGAAAGAATTTTAAAAATTAAAAATATGGCAGAATAACAGTATAAATGCAGTTAATTGTTGCTAAAGCCCAATGGATAACAAGATTTGAAAAGAGAAATAAACAATTTATAGAAAATAAGAATATTTAGGGAAAAAATGCAAAATAGAAACTAAATCGAAACATAAAGAAGTAAAAATAGTCCCTCGATAAAATAAGATTGAAAACGTCTGCGCTGTAAATAAGTATATTTGAATTCAAAATCAAAAGTGATATATTTAAAAATGATAAAAAGCTCGCCGTAAGCAATAAGAAGTATCAATAACAACTAAAGGGAACTCAACAAAATTAAATGTAAAAGAAACTTGGAAATCCAGTGAGAAAGTCCATAACAGTTGGAGTGAAAATTCACGTTCTACATGATAATTTTACAGAGACTTAAGAAATGATGCCAATAAAGTCTTCCATAAATATTGGTCTCAAATTTTGGCACAGGACAGTCAATTTAGGAGTTCTTTAGTGATTATAGTATCTGAATAATATTATTTCATCAACCGCTAAGGATAAAAGTCAAAATTGACCTCGGCGGGAGTTGAACGCAGAATCTCTTGCGTAAACTGACCTTTTATATTTTGGCATACGGCCAGGAATTTTGAAGGATGCGGAAGTGGATTACATCGACACCAATGCTAAACTGGTAATTCCCTGGAAATGATGAAAGGTAAAGTCGACCCCAGTGGAATTTGAACCCTGAAAGTAATGTCGGAATAAATACAACTAAGTAATTCTTACGGCTTCAAACTCTGGTTTAACACCAGCAATTCCGGACGAGGGGTAAGTCGACAATATCGACTCTTGTGCTCACTGCTCATACCTTGCATAAATAATGCAAGCATATATGGGTCAATTACTAAAATCTCACATACGAGGAATCACTAGCATTCCCAAAACATTCAAGATAATAAAAAATTTATTCTTTCACAAGCTCAAAGCCAAATGGACAGGGAGCTGAAGAGTCGATTTTATCGCCATAGTTTCTAAATGGTACTTTATTTTATCGTTCTGAAGAGACTAAATTATCATCGGCGAGATTTGAACTCCGAACGTAAATAACTAAAAAATATATTACATTTTAAAGTTAGTGAATATTTCCATAATCTTTGCCTTCAGTTCATTTTTGGTGATACAAATAGTTTTGTTAACCTCTCACTCAACTGCACCCCACACATAATAATCAAGATTCTAAACATCCAACCCTCTAGCTGAAATAAAGAAGAAAAATGTATATCTATTTAAACTACCGGTATTTAAGAATAAAATATGTACACCACAAAAGAAAAAATGCTTTTAAATAATTTTGTGACCAGAAAGACAATACGATATCTTTATATGTAACATAATAATGAAGTAACTGGGAATCAACAAGAGCTCTACCATTATTAATAATTTTCCAAGAACGATATGGAGAATTCAAACAAGCAGTTGTTATATAAATTAAGCATGACAATAATGAAGTAAGAATTCATGAAACCTTTCATCTTCCTTATTCAACCGTATACAACATGCACAATTGAACGAATTATTCCAAATCGCAAGTAAAATAAAATGCGGTAAGATGAAAGGACGCGTATTATGTATGGATGAATGGAGATGCTTTTGCTAAGTCAAGCACACATAAGCAATCCTGTTTCTTCAAAGTTTTGAAACGACAAGAAAAAGGATTCTGATATTTTTAGCTTCAAGTTGATTCAAATGCATAACACTACTCCCACATAATTTATTTTCTGTATTTTGGTAGGAACTAAATTTCATATATATATATATAATATATATATATATAATATATATATATATATATATATATTATGTATATATGTATGTATGTATGTATGTATGTATGTATGTGTGTGTGTGTGTGTGTGTGTGTGTGTGTGTGTGTGTGACTGTTTCTAAGTACACGACGCAAACACGCAAATACAAACATATATATCAAAACAAGTACCAAGGTCCTTCCTAAGCGACATGCTCACTAAGCCGTTTTCAACGTCAAATGAAGTGTTATGTATAAGAAAAGAACACATCGCCGGGTCCAAAAATCGAAACTACAGTCTTACGATTATTAGTGTAATACACAAAGCTGCACTCCTAAACGCGAACCTTCAGTCGCCACACGATATCAGCCAAAGATGTTATGTGCCTCTTGCTGATTTTCTTGAAACTTGCGACATGTTTGCGACATCAATTCTTGAATGAATCAGTCGTTGTCCTAGTGTAAACGTATTATTTTCCGACACTGTTACCGCGTTGACTACAGCATTGTTATTGCTACTATCACGATATGGTCACAGCGGTTGTTTTTCATACTGGTTTATACCGCCTTTCTTGATATTTTGATATATATGCTTGCTGTCTTTTCAATATGTCGAGCAGAAAGTAATCCGTACGTAGGAGGTTTATTGAATAATTGGTTCATTTTATTGTTATTAATGAAGTGCATATGCTGCTCTAAATTAATAGAGTTAGCGTGAAAACTAATTGTATGCCTATTAAGTACAGGGTGGTATCTATTTGATTTTGGGAAACATTTGTCTAAAGTGGTTAAAAGTTCCCCAGTGATCTTCGTTGAAACATGTGAACCGTGGATTAAGATTGTACCAGAGGACATTGTCATTCTTATATTTATTGCCTGGCTTATTTGTTCTAATTGAGACAATTTATTGTGTTATGCAGTAGTATATTGTCTTACCTGTGTCTATGAGTTTTGGCATGTAGTTTATTACCTTGGCCAATTATTTTTGTATACACACACACACACACACACACGTATATATATATATATATATATATATATATGGGCCTGTATTTCGGCCTGAGTCTGTTTCCTTACTGTAACGTTGTGTTGGTGTGTAATGTGTATAGTTAGTGAACGAATTGGTAGTCTTTACCTGTCTTGTATGTATTAAATTTTCTCTCAGTAGCCATATAGATATATATATATATATATATATATATATATGTGTGTGTGTGTGTGTGTGTGTGTGTGTGTGTGTGTGCTTATATGGGTAGACGATGTCCAATAACGTAAACAAAATGAGAAACGAGCACATAAAAACAAATGCATGGAAAACGAACTTATTTTCAAATGACGAAAGAAACAAATAGAGAATCGAGACGGGCAACATAAAGAACATTCCCTTCATCAGTTGTCACCTGTTTTGGAAGGTAATATATATATATATATATATATATACACACACACATATAAAATTCTTTCACTATCACGCTTTCATCCATGTGTATGTTTTTCTGGAGGTTTTGGTAGATTTTGGAAGGAATCGGCACTTCAAGTATGCTGGGGTTAGGCCATTCTCGCCTTTACTACATTAATATAGTTATATACATATGTATATTATTATTAATTTAATGTATAAATTGCCTATACAGTTTCATAGCATGCTGACTACCTGATTAAATCATTAACGTGATTTTTATTCTTATATTTTATTATAAATTAATAAATGACCGGAATAGCATTTACTGCTTGGTTATTCTTACAATGAGAATGCGCATGGCTCGAGCTTACGATCGTGAGGTTGTGAGTTCGAATCCCGGACCAGACTGTGTGTTGTATTCTTGAGCAAGACACTTTATTTCACGTTGCTCCAGTTCACTCAGCTGTAGCAATGAGTTAAGACGTCACAGGTGCCAAGCTGTATTGGCCTTTTCGTTTCCCTTGGATAACATCGGTGGCGTGAAGGGGGGAGGCTGGTATGCATGGGCGACTGCTGGTCTTCCATAAACAAACCTGCCCGGTCTTGTGCCTTGGAGGGTAACTTTCTATGTGCAATCCCATAGTCAGTCATGATCGAAGGGGGTCACAGCATTCTTATAATATACACGTTGCTGTCGTGAGGGGATTTAAAATCGACTTATCTTGGATCTATACGTGCAAATATCATTGTGTTTGGAGTGATCACTAGTGATGGCGACGTTATGCCTCCATTCATCTCCCCACTCGGCCACAGACTCAACACGGACGCCTACTTCAAGTACCTAGAGGAGGTTGTGCTGCCCTGGGTCAAGTGGGTAGCTGCTCGAAGACCCTTTGTCTGGCAACAGGACACTGCACGGTGCCACACAAGCAGGAGAACGCAGTCACGGCTGTCAGGCAATTTCTGCGACTACATTAACCCTAACATCTGCCCACCTAACTCCGCAGTCTGCAACCACCTTGATTATTATGTGTGGGGTGCAGCTGAGTGAGAGGTTAACAAAACTCCTTGTAACACCAAAGATGAACTGAAGGCAATGATTATGGCAATATTCACCAACTTGAAGGAGACCGCCTAGAGGAGTTGCAGGAGATTCCGAAAGCATCTCGAGGCCGTTGTGGAAGCCAATGGCGATTATATCAAATTAATTTACTCTTTAGTATTTCAAGATATTTTGATGTAATTTTGGTAAGTATATTTTTGAAAATGAGATGTCAGTCTTATTTTTATTTTTACCTAATTTAGACGACAGTTTATTTACCGCATCCTGTATATATATATATATAAAGAGAGAAAGTAAGAGAGAGAGAGAGAGAGAGAGAGAGAAAGAAAGTGAGAGAGGGAGAAAGTAAAAGAGAGAGAGGCAGATTGACAGATAATGATGCAAATAAAGAAATAAAATTGAGTTTGCGATAGAAATATAAAACATAGAAACATGTATGGGTATAAATAGACAGAAAGCGAAGACTGAAAACATTCAGACGATGAATATCCATGTATAAATATATAGATATGTATATATATAGTTACAGTAAACTCATAGAGATTACAATATATATGTATGTGTGTAGGTTGGTATGTAGGTTTATACCTACGTACATATAGATATTCATACATACA
>NC_043006.1:77078881-77116381 GCF_006345805.1 Octopus sinensis
TCAGGCCATGTGTCTGTATTAGGAACAGTTATGTAAGCTAATAGAAGTCTAGCATTTTATGATATACCTCTTCTCTGTGTGTCTTTGTCTATTGCCTTTTTGTTTCTATTCGTGTTATCGATGCGTGTCTATGATTTTGTTTGTGTTTATTAGAGCAACACAGCTTCGTATAATTCAAATATTAACATTCCTCTCTTTTACTTGTATCAATCATTTGACTGCGGCCATGCTGGAGCACCGCCTTTAATCGAGCAACTCGACCCACCAGGACTTATTCTTTGTAAGCCTAGTTCTTATTCTATCGGTCTCTTTTGCCGAATCGCGAAGTTACGGGGACATAAACACACCAGCATCGGTTTTCGCGGGATGTTGGGGAGACAAACACTGACACACAAACAGACACAAACAGACAGACACACACACACATATACACACACACACACACACACACACACACACACACATACATATATATATACATATATATATATATACACGACGGGTTTCTTTCAGTTTCCGTCTACCAAATCCACTCACAAGGCTTTGGTCGGCCCGAGACTACAGTAGAAGACGCTTGCCCAAGTTGCCATGCAGTGGGACTGAACCCGGAACCATGTGGTTGGTATGCAAGCTACTTACTACACAGCCACTCCTGTCATTCCTACATTTTTGGGTGCACCGTATCGTTACTTTCAGATTATATCCGAGCCGTAGACCAGCAATTCTGGGGGAAAGTGTTAGCTTATGACATCGACCACAGTTTTTCACATGTACATAGGCACAAAATCTGTAACTGTAAGGGGCTTTAGTCGATTGCTTTGATCCCAGTGTTCAAATGGTTCCTATTTTAATGACCACAAAATGAAAAGCGAAGTCAGCATCGGTGGAATTTGAACTAAGGACGTGATGACGGATAAAATGCCGCTAAGTATTTGGCCAGAGGATTTTGCTTGACGTTGTAACGATTCTTTCATTCAACCCGCCTTAATAAACAATTAAATAATGGGAATCCAAAACGTGGTTTCATATATTACTTGTTTCATATAGGCATAGGAGTGGCTGTGTGGTAAGTAGCTTGCTTACCAACTACAATGTTCCGGTTTCAGTCCCACTGCATGGCACCTTGGGAAAGTGTAGTGTCTTCTACTATAGCCTCGGGCCGACCAAAGTCTTGTGAGTGGATTTGGTATATATATGTGTTTGTGTATATATATATATCTATATATATATCTTTGTGTGTCTGTGTTTGTTCCCCCAACATCGCTTGACAACCGATGCTGGTGTGTTCACGTCCCCGTAACTTAGCGGTTCGGCAAAAGAGACCGATAGAATAAGTACTAAGCTTACAAAGAATAAGTCCTGATGTCGATTTGCTCGACTAAAGGCGGCGCTCCAGCATGACCACACTCAATAAGCGGTGCTCTTTATTAACGCTTCCTAATACTTTACAAATACAGCGTATTTCATCAGGCATGTCAGTAACACCATACAAACTTCACATTTTAATATCTATTAAGAAGAATACAAAATATCAAATGTTGCAAACAATATATTTATATTCTTAAAATTTTCAGGAAAAAATATTACTGGTTTTTGTTGCCAAAATTACCGTGTTGTCGCCCTTATGTCTCAGACAGCTTTTTGTGTAACATAGTCACAAACACGATGCTTTGTATAAAATATTGTTAAAATAAATGTTTAAATGTTTCTCCCATTGCAACTATTTCGGAAATGTAGAGAACCTTTCAGAATATATACAGCAGCATTTCAGAATTGTATACATTCTTTGATAATTATATCCCGCCATGACATAGAGGCTGGCTGCTCCATAAAGTTATATGAATGGCAACATGTAACATTTTTTTTTATCATAATATTCTTTTTCTACATTTCACACTGAGAATACATCCTAAATGTTAAAACCTTGAACTGTATGGCATGTTCAGATAAAACACATTATAGGACATTATCATTAAGGCGTAGGAGTGGCTGTCTGTTAAGTAGCTTGCTTACCACCACATGGTTTCGGGTTCAGTCCCACTGCGTGGCAACCTGGGCAAGTGTCTTCTACTATAGCCACGGGCAGACCAAAGCCTTCTGAGTGGATTTGGTAGAACGGAAACGGAAGGAAGTCCGTCGTATGTTTGTATGTATGTATGTATGTATGTATGTATGTATGTATGTATGTGTGTGTGTGTATGTTTGTATGTCTTTGTTTGTCCTCCCAACATCGCTTGACAACCGATGCTGGTGTGTTTACGTCTCCGTAACCTAGCCGTTCGGCAAAAGAGTCCGATAGAATAAGTACGAAGCTTACAAAGAATAAGCCCTGGGGTTTAGTTGCTCGACTAAAGGTAGTGCTCCAGCATGGCCACAGTCAAATGACTGAAACAAGTAAAAAAGTAAAAGAAAGAGAGTAGAACTCTACATTTCTACTCCAAATAAAGTACTGCATATATCATATCTAAATTCTTAGAGCATTTTCCGCGTGGTTTACTTTCTATCATTTCATCTACAATTACCTTTATACTACAAATGGCTCACATTTTCTTGATTAGTGCTGCCTGTTACCTCGCAGTTCGGCAAAAGCGTCCGATACACTAAGTACTAGGCTTCAAAAAAAGAATAATAATAAACATTTGGATCGGTCCAGTTTAAGGCGGTACTCCAGCATGGTTGCATATAATGTCTGAAATAATTAGAAGAAGATGAAAGAATACCAGCTTCAACGACTATAATTATCGTAGTTTTCTCAGTGTAATATCTCCCTCATTATAAAACCCTTGTCCCAACCAATTCTCATATTCTAAAAGTACAGCAGAAGTAGAGAAACGAGTTTCCGTTGGCCGATAACCTATGGTGCCCATATGCTCATTACATATATTTTAACCGACGGCTTTTCTATGAGTAGCATGGGTTTTCTACAATACTGTACATTTAATCTTACTTTCTGTCCACACGTTATTGTAACCCAGTAAACAGAGAAGAAGATGTGGTAGTTTAACCAGCAACCACCCGACTGCAAAAGCGCAGTAGAACTCGGTGTTTCCATATAGTATATCATAGTAGCATAACGAAATACCACGTACCTACATGACATTCGTATTTTTATGGACCAGCTTCCAGGAACGCGTTTAATATGTAAACTTGGTATATCCAATAAGTATATAAAAATAAAATAAATGCGCCCTTTTAAAGAATAGCCAGGCTCATGGGCCCGGTTTCCCGGTTTCAATGGTGTATGTGTTCCCCAGCTGGACGGGATGCCAGTCCATCGCAGCGTTACCCATTTCTGCCAGCTGAGTGGACTGGAGCAACGTGAAATGAAGTGTTTTGCTCAAGAACACAACTTGTCGCCCGGTCCAGGAATCGAAACTACAATCTTACGATCATGATGCTGACACCCTAACCACTAAGCCACGCGCCTTCACATCCACATCCACATCCAATAAGTATACACCACTATATATAGTGGCTATTTAAGCAATGTGTTCGAGGATGATTAATGGGTTAGATGGGTGCTGATGAAGAGGCAAAAGCCCTCGAAGAAAGGCATATACGCACATTATCCACTTTTCGTCTTCGATCTCAATGATTACATCTGGCGTCGCGTAACAAAAAGTAGAAACCAAAATCAGTGGGGGCTATAATTTCTATAGCGTATCTGTAGAGATAAACTTAACAAATAATGTAGGACTAGTGCAACAGTATTTACATGATATCAAGTGTAGACAGAGACTAACCTACCAATTACCATTAAAATAACAGACGGTGCCCCAGTATGACCGCAGCGTTGAAGCTGAAATTATTTAAAGATTAAACATTAGAGACGCGTGATGTCATGGTTTAAAATATAGCATTCTGATTATAGTAAGAATTTTCCTTTAGAAGCATTAGTTATGGTAGTAGTTTAAGAATCTATTTAGCAAAATGTCTTTTACATATGGATGTTGAACTTGTTTCACATGCTTTGTATACAAAGTTCCTTAAAAAACTTCAATTATAATAGAAGATAGTGCAAGGTCAATATAATACCATTTAGCATTTTAAATTTCAGATGATTTAGTCTGATGGGAGGAACACTGAAATGACATTTTTTACACCATTCTTTGGTATGGTTGACAGGATGGAGAATTTATTAACAGATCGGAGGCATGTCCCAAATATTTGCATCAGTTTGTTCCTTCAAATGTCATGCAATGATAAGGAGGTTGTGTGAAGTTAGTTTTGGGTAGGATTAAGTCTATCACTTAAAAATAGGAGCTGCTCTTCTAAAGGTCTTCGATACAGTTTCCATCTACCAAATTTCTTTCACACGCATTAGTTAATCCGACTATATTATAAAAACTGTTGCCTATTCTGCCGAGAAGAGGGATTGAACCGAAAACTACGTAGCCGTACAATTCGATCAGTTCAGATTTGGAATCTCTTTCACTCTCTCCCTTTCTCCCTAGAGCTGGCAAAAACGTTAGCACGCCGGGCGAAATGCTTAGCAGTATTTCGTCTGCCGCTACGTTCTGAGTTCAAATTCCGCCGAGGTCGACTTTGCCTTTCATCCTTTCGGGGTCGATTAAATAAGTACCAGTTACGCACTGAGGTCGATGTAATCGACTTAATCCGTTTGTCTATCCTTGTTTGTCCTCTCTGTGTATAGCCCCTTGTGGGTAGTAAAGAAATATATCTCACCCACCTCTCGCTCTCTTTCTCTCTCTCTCTCTCTCTCTCTCTCTCTCTCTATAATATTATATATATATATATATATATATATATATATATACTTACCTGTATATATATAAATATATCACCATGACCACCGTGATCACCAGACCGACCAGGCTATCAGATATTGCTACACATCTCTGGTCACAATGCGCTTCGTATTGTTTTAGCCTTCAAAT
Organism: Octopus sinensis; assembly: GCF_006345805.1. Taxonomy (NCBI): domain Eukaryota; kingdom Metazoa; phylum Mollusca; class Cephalopoda; order Octopoda; family Octopodidae; genus Octopus; species Octopus sinensis. Next base: position 77,083,780 of record NC_043006.1, read on the forward strand.
GACGCCACCCCGCTGGCTAAGCGAGCAGGCCAATATATATATTATATATATATATATATATATATATATATATATATATCACACATATGTATACTCATTATCTTTTATTAAATTTTAATAATTTTGATATATATTTAAAATAATATAAATTAATTAATTTTATGTATTGGCTTAAGTTTTTCATGTTTGATTTGCCTAATAGTGGTTTTATCTCTAATTAATATATAATATATTTATATATAATATATATATATATATATATATATATATAATGTATATCTACCATATAGTCTATATACATATATGTATAACATATATGTATATCTATATTATATATATAGATATATATATATATATATAGATATATACATATAGATATATATACATATACATGAAGACCTACGACATGGATATAAACAACTTGGAAGCCGTTGCAAGCAACCGCGGAGTTTGGCGACGTACCGCAAAAGAGGGAACACAAAGGAGTGACAGAGGGAGAGAGGAGAAATAGAAAGACAACAAAAGACGTCAAGAAAAAAAAAACATGATATTACAACCAGCTAAGCAAAGTCTTCGCTACATTTGCGACACCTGCCAGAGGGAATGTTTGTCCAAGATAGGACTACACAGCCACAGTAGGAGATGTATTCGGACAAGAAATGTAAAAGCCGGATTAGATTATTTTATGCGCAACTCCATTGTCTCCCGAGACAAAAAGGATGCCAAAAACATATATATATATATATATATATATATATATACATGCTCCAGCATGGCTGCGGCTCTTTATCTGAAATGAATATAACAGAATGTGCATGCATGTATAAGCACGTGCTTATATGTACAAACATACATACATAAATACTCACGTATATTCATACATTCATACACACACACACACACACAGACACACACACACATATACACACTCTTACACAGACACGTAATAATCATTCTGAATCGACATTTTTTTTATAAGTTTAAATTGAAAATGTTATGCAGCATAAAAAAAAATTAAAAGAAAAGAAATAGTCCCATGGGATAAAATATTTCCGCAAAATAAGTAAGAAATATATTGCAAAGAACTAAGTAATTCCCATTTCAATTAAGTAGACTTCAAATAACATATTTTAATATTACTAAATTATTTATTATATTAATCCAGTATCAAAATATTGCCACTGACCGGCTGCTATTTAATGATAAAATTTTGTCACAGTTCTACAGGGTATTGTTTTTCCAAGAAGCTATCAATCATTTCTAAATTTGCTTTTCTTCCGTTTACATTCAGACATTTTCTCTTAATTAAAGTTTCAATACAGTGGAAGCAATTTTATGTCTTCCTTGCTTTCAGTAAATAGTGTGCTTTTCTTTTTTAGTCACATATAGCTCTGTGATAAGAATATGAAGCAGATTATATTAAATTATTCTGGTTTTTTTTCTTTAAAAAGAAAACAAGAAAAAAATCACAAAATGTATTTCATAAAACGTTCATCATAGCTAGAGAGGCATGGGTGTTGTTGTTAAGAAGTCCGTCTTGCAATTACGCTACCACGTGGTTTCGGGTTCAGTACCATTGCGTGACAACTTGAAGCGTGTTGTAAAGGGGTCTTTTTCCATTGTGGTATTTTTCTTTTGACGACGGTCGTCGCTCTGGCAGAATCGTTAGCACGCAGGGCGAAATGCTTATCGGTATTTCGTCTGCCGTTACGTTCTGAGTTCAAATTCCGCCGAGGTCGACTTTGCCTTTCATCCTTTCGGGGTCGATAAATTAAGTACCTGTTACGCATTGGGGTCGATGTAATCGATTTAATCCGTTTGTCTGTCCTTGTTTGTCCTCTCTGTGTTTAGCCCCTTGTGGGTAGTAAAGAAATAGGTATCTTTCTTTTGACGACGGTCGCCGCTCTGGCAGATATCTTTATGTTACGAAGTCGTCAATTGGATGTTTTTATCGACCACCAGTCGTATAGTGTTATTATCCTCAAAAAGTTGGATCGTTATAAGATCCACTGAGTATCACAGTATAATTACTATATCAGCACAGACACGACTCTCAACATGGTCTACACGTACTCTTGACCTTCTGATCTTCTTTTTGTCGACCGGTTACTGGTCTGGTTACTACCAATACAATCTCTGGTTACTACCACTTTTAACCGGTAGTGATGTGCAGTTTCACTATAAAATAGACAGATATATTCAACTGTAGCTTCGGTGAGTGAATTTGGAAGCTGGAAACTGTGGGGAAATCCGTTGTGTGTGTTCGTGTATATATGTATGTGTATGTATGCATATATATATATATATATTATGTGTGTGTGTGTGTGTGTGTGTGTGTGTGTGTGTGTGTGTGTGTGTATGTGTGTTTGCGTTTCTTATGTCACATTGCTGGGGTGTTTACCATAGCGGAACACAGAGTTCCGGAAAAAAGGATTTGAGGGAATCCTTGTTGCTGAACTTCTAAAAATCTTTAAAAGAATAACATAAGTACTTGTGCCAATGTGTTCGACTAAATCACTTCAAGGCTGCGCCCAAGCAGGAGCGAAGTCTAATGAGTAAAGCAAGCAAAAGACAAAAGACAATTTCCAAACATAACCTCTGTTTACTCTTTTTACTTGTTTCAATCATTTGACTGCGGCCTTTGGTCGAGCAAATCGACCCCAGGATTTATTCTTTGGAAGCCTAGTACTTCTATGGGTCTATTTTGCCGAACCGCTAAGTTATGGGGACATAAACACACCAGCCTCGGTTGTCAAGCGATGTTGCGGGGACAAACACAGACATATACATACACATACACATATATATATATATATACATATACACATATATACGACGGGCTTCTTTCAGTTTCCGCCTACCAAATCCACTCACAAAGGTTTGGTCAGCCCGCGGCTATAGTAGATGACACTTGCCCAAGGTGCCACGCAGTGGGACTGAACCCGGAACCATGTTGTTGGTAAGCAAGCTACTTACTACACAGCCACTCCTACGCCATATATGAAAAATATTCATTACCAGAAATTTTGAAGGGAAAAAAATAAGTTGCTACCATCATTAAATTTTTTTTTTAATGGAAGAAAATGTAATTTACAGCTACTTTATTTTTCAACACCAAAATACTGAGATATAGGCTGACCTGGAACTCAGAACGTAAAGAGCTGAAATAAATACTACGAACACGACGTTGCTCAACAAATCCACTGCTCTAATAAATGAAAGGTATTAACACGAGCAACCAAGCATTACTGAGGAAAATATAATAATTGTTTCCTTTCACTTGCTTTCAATATGGACTCAAATGGGAGATTCACTGGAGCATAAAATAGAGCACCCTCCTCAATTTATTTTGACTCTTTGTTGTTCTCAGTTCAAATTACGTCAAGGCAAATTTGGCTTCCATCAATTTAGACGCGATAGAGTATTTAAGTAGCATGGTTGATTTCACCTCCCACACGCACATACGTCCATTCACACAGTCTCATATATTGGTGCGGTTGTACCGCACCAATATATATGTGTTTGTGTGCGCCCGCGTGTGTGTATATATACATGCATACATACTAAAAAAACACACATACACATATGTAGATATATACTGACTTTGTTAGGCAGGTATATGGCCCTTAATTGATCTGTTTCTCTGATATTTAATCGATCAAATGAAGGAACGATTTAATATGCAAATTGCTACATGCAATGTGCACGAATTGGTTATATCGGTCTATTTGAAATACGTGTAGCTAATTAAATGTCCATTCTTTGTGTTTTTTATAAAAGTACTCTGTGATTAATAGACAGATTTCATTTTGTGTTCATCTCAGCATTTAAATCCTGGACATAACACGGGAGGTGAATAAAAACTTATATGGATTTCTGTGCCGGGTTCGATTTGCACAGAGTGCTTAAAGTGTTATATAACGACTGAAACTAGCTTTGTCATGTCTGAGAATATTTCTCGTAGTAAACGGAGCTAATCTATTAGTTATGTTCTATTTGCTAAGTAGAACAAAACTGAATTAGTTGCAGTCTTGGGTCCTAAATAAATCAGTGACTAAAACCAGTTTCACATCTCATTACTGAGAAGCGCAAACCCCGAATCAGTGTACTTTCATTTTGTTATTCACTGAAATGCGGCCATTGTGAGGTTATTTGCACATAAGTAAAGTGAATCCGGGTTTCAAAATGTTCTCCCTTTTCATTGCATTATACGTCGTGAACAGCTGGCTGCTAGCTGTGTCTTGAAGAAAGTAGTTATGAAATTTGTCGCTGAAATTGCCCTCTTGACACTACACCAGCGCCATTCCAGAAATTTCATTAAAGAACCGGAGCTTCATGATAAACACACTGATATTTGTTTGTACTGCATTGTGAGGTGGTGATTGTTATTTCAGCAAGGTCTTTAACTCGCTTTTGGATCTGCTTTGCAGTAGCCTACACAGTTTTCCCGGAAGAACAGGAATTATGTTCAACTGCGAATCGATGAATTGCTGCTGGATTGTACATGCATTAATCACGTAATGAATCATCCACGAACTCTCAATTTGGCATTCCAAGGGAAGAATAATATTGTTTCTGATCTTATTCAGATATTTTTTAGCTTTCAGGAAATATCGCCAAAATAATCTTATTTTACTATCACTGTAAAAGATAAGATAACACCTCTTGCTACTGCACTAGAAGAAAACAAATTGAAATAATCCAAATATTACCGGGATTTATCGACTATTTCTGAGACAGTTATGATAACTTCCAGAAACTAAAAGTTTTTTCCACATTACTTGTAAATCTATCGGAGATTGATGTGGTCAATAATCTTCGTACTGTGAAAATGGAACGAACAGAATTACAGTAAAATCTGGGTCTAAAGAGACTCATCAAATCCTAGACTAAAGTGTTGTGGAAACGATATCCAAAAATATCCAGAGCTAACCAAACCTATAGGGCTATCTGTTTTCAGGACAATACTAATGGAGATCGTTTTATAGTTTAATGCACTTTATGTGGTTCAAATATTGCGCAGAATTTATGATGAATCACCTGGTGGAGCTACATCATACGGCCTTGGAGGAGCTACATCGTACACGTGGTGGAATTATATCGGAATCGTAACTGCTCGCTACTAAAAGGTAGAGCCACGAGATATATTCTATATGTAAGTAGTGAAATTAATCATTAGCGTAATGGTAATTCTCATATTGTCTGTGTTACAGTCTATGTCGCAATCACTCATCCTCTCTTTCTGCTTCTCTCTTTATCACTATCACTCTCTATCTTTCTCTCCCTCCACCCCTCTCTTTCTTTCTCTTCCTCCATCCCTCTCTTTCTCTCTCTCTCTCCTTCACACATACACACACATATCTGTATTTATATATGTCTCTTTATAAGGCGGCGAGCTGGCAGAAACGTTAGCGCGCGAGCGAAATGCTTAGCGGTAATTCGTCTGCCGTTACGTTGTGAGTTCAAATTCCGCCGAGGTCGACTTTGCCTTTCATCCCTTCGAGGTCGATAAATTAAGTACCAGTTTCGCACTGGCGTCGATGTAATCGACTTAATCCCTTTGTCTGTCCTTGTTTGTCCCCTCTATGTTTAGCCCATTGTGGGCAGTAAAGAAATATATATATGTCTCTTTATTTCTCGCAGTATATATATATATATATATATATATATATATATATGTTGTGGTAAGGGGTAAGAAGCCTGCTTCCCAGCCACATGGTTCCGGGTTCAGACACACTGCGTGGCTCCTTGGGCAGGTGTTTTCTGCTATAGCCTGGGGTGGACGAAAGCTCTTTGAGAGGATTTGGTAGGCGAAAACTGAAAAGAAGAGTGTGTATACAATTTTTTTTCTGCGCCCTTTTAAAGCCTAGCCACGCTCATGGGCCCGGTTTCCCGGTTTCAATGCCGTATGTGTCCCCAGCTGGACGGGACGCCAGTCGATCGCAGCGTTACTTATTTTTGCCAGGTGAGTGGACTGGAACAACGTGAAATGAAGTGTTTTGCTCAAGAACACAACGCGTCGTCCGGTCCAGGAATCGAAACCAGAATCTTACGATCATGATGCTGACACCCTAACCACTAAGCCACGCGCCTCTACTTATATATATATATATGTATGTGTGTGTGTGTGTGTGTGTGTGTGTTTGTGTGTCTGTATTTGTCTCCACACCATCGCTTGACAACCGATGTTGGTGTGTTTACGTCCCCGTAACTTAGCGGTTCGGCGAAAAAAGGGATAAAATAAGTACTAGGCTTACAGAAGAATAAGTTCGGTGGTGGCGGTGGGTATTTGCTCGACTAAGGGTGCTGCTCTAGCAAGGTCGCAATGAAATGAGTGAAACAAGTAAAGGAATAAAAGAATAAAAGAATATATGGAGAGGGGAGGAGAGGGGTAGAGAGAAATTTAGACAGACAGACAGACTGATTAGATAGATAGATAGATAGATAGATAGATAGATAGATAGATAGATAGACAGACAGACATATATGCATGTTATCAGAAGCCAAGAATATCCGATATAACTGAAACATCTGTAATTTTATTGAGCTGTTTAATTTTAGGCACTTTCAACAATATTTTGGTTTTAGTTTTAGTTTTAATTCTGTACATTACCGCATGTTTCCTTAACTATTCTCGTAATTAATTATCTTATTAATTATGCTCAAGGCATAAGGCGGCCATCTGGCAGACTCGTTAACAAGCTGGACGAAATGCTTAGCGGTATTTCGCCCGTCGCTACATTCTGAGTTCAAATTCCGCCGAGATCGACTTCGCCTTTCATCCTTTCGGGGTCGATTAAATAAGTACCAGTTACGCACTGGGGTCGATATAATCGACTTAATCCGTTTCTCTGTCCTTGTTTGTCCTCTCTGTGTTTAGCTCATCGTGGGTATTACATAAATAGGTATTTCGCCGGTCGCTACATTCTCAGTTCAAATTTCCTCCGAAGTCGACTTTGCCTTTCATCCTTTTGGAATCGATAAATTAAGTACCAGTGAAGCACTGAGGTCGATGTAATCGACATGTCCCCTCCCCCAAATATCAGGCCTTATGATTTTAGTAGAAAGGAATTATGCTGAATGTAGTTAACACAGTCATCAGTCAAATCATGGAAAACATATGCTACACGCGCACACGATTACTGAAACTAACAGAAATTAGCAGTTTAAAAAATGCATACCTGAATGAACATTAATACGTAGAAGTACTTCTTGATATTTACGCTAATGTTTTGTAGCAAAATATTATTATCGTATGTGGCTCTCCGAATAAACGTGTTTGGCCGTTGCTGTCCATATATATGTGTGTTTGCGTGCATACATAATATTCTTTGGTATACGCATATTGCGTGCATGTCTAACTAAAGAGATACATAGATCGACAGATAGTTACATATATATATATATATATATATATATATATACGTATATATCTTATACAAACACACACATACACACACACACACACACACACACACACACACACACACACACACACACACACTATATATATATATAGCATGCGTGTTTGATAGTGAGGATAAGTTGTTTTCGGATTAGAATGTTGAAATTATGATCAGAGAGTCGTCGTTTCATCTCAAAGATCGTTCATTGTTTCCTGGAGCAGAGAGCACAGCACATCAAATTGACTACAATTCGATTACCTTGTCAAAAACATTTCTCGGGCAGGCGATGATCTGCTTAGTCGATAAAATGTTTATATATATATATATGTATGTGTGTGTATATAATATTATATATATATCTATATATATATATATATATATTATATGCATATATAATATATCATATATATAATGCATATATATATATGCATATATATATATGCATATATAATATATATATTATAATATATATATATATATATATATATATATTATATATATATATATATTCATATATATATAATATATGCATATTATATAATATATGCATATATATATATATATATATGCAATATATATATATATATATATGCATATATATATATATATATATAGCATATATATATTATATATATGCATATATATTATATATAATGCATATATATATATATATATATGCATATATTATATAATATATATGCATATATATATATATATATGCATATATATATATATATATATGCAATATATATATATATATATGCATATATATTATATATATATGCATATATATATATATATATATATATGCATATATATGCATATATATATATATATATATGCATATATAATGCATATATATATATATTATATGCATATATATATAGCATATATATATATATATATATAATGCATATATATCTATAATATATATATATATGCATATATATATATATATATCATATATATGCATATATATATATATAATATGCTATATGATATATAATATATATATATATATAATATGCATATATATATATAATATTATATATATATATATATAATATATTATATAATATATATATATATTATGCATTATATATATATATTAATATATATATATATAATATATATATATATGCATATATATATATACCATAACTATATATGCATATCTATATATATATATATATATGCATATATATATATATACATAACTATATATGCTATATATATATATATATATATATATATATATATATTTGTGTGAGTGTGTGCATATAAATTTATATGTATGTTGGGTTTTTTTTGCGTATGATTGCATGACCAAATTTTAGTAAGAACTTACATCTGTAAAATCAATCTGCAAGTATTTTCATTTTAAATTTTAACTATAAATTGTAACCATTAATTTAATTAGGGATATCTACATTTACACATTTAATTGACCTCTAGGTTGACTGATTTTAAGATCGTTTAATTAATTAGCTGGAAAATTAGCTGTTAGTCTAGTCAACTCATTTTTCTGGTGGGGAGTCTACTGTATCAAGTAGGCACTAATTATGGCCACTTACCCTAGTAATTACCTCCCCTTTACAAGAAATATTTCAATAACCTCCCTACCGTATTAATTCGTTTCATTGTTTTTACTAATTTCGTATTCATATTAATAAACTATTGGACCATTTCCAACTCTAACCGTCTTACAACCTAAATGTCTGAATAGATTCCTCTCTTGATATTTATTCCATAATATTAATTTTTAATCTAGTACTTATTACCCTAAGCGTACAACATGCACCATCTTCCTATTCACATATTTATTAATCTTACCCTGTATAATGGTCTTAGTAGCTGGTCTTTTGTTTTTAAATTTCAACTGAACACTTACATCTAACATCGGACCTTGGCCTATCTCACTTCGGAAAACGGTTGAACGGGCTTTCTACCAGCTAGTAAATAAATAAATTGCATTTAATTATTATAATTAATACTATTAATTAGTACTACAAACATAACTACTATAAATTATTATGATTAATATAAAACCTTACTGTATCTACACCCCTTCTCCGATTAAAACCTATTGGCGTATCTTCCTATCCCCCCACCCCAGTACAAAGGATTAATTCATTAATTGCTATTTTGTTTTATTGTTTTACTTAACGGCCCGAAGTGACTCACAAGCAAAATGGTATGATTACAACCATATTCAACTTTTCCTTTTTTTCCTTCACTATGCTCTTCTTCATTATATGTCCTTCACTCGGATGAAGCTCCTTGTTTCAGATCGGTTTTATTAACAAATATGATTATTATTTTTACATATTTTTGCATATCAATGGCCGCACCATACATTGGAAACAGAAACAGCTGTTATGTGGGATGCAGTTTAATTGCATTGGATTAATAAATAATAATAGATGGAAGTTACTCAATTGTTGATCATCCGAGTACTCCATATTATGTTTTCTTATATATATATATATATATATATATATATATATATATATATATATATATATATATAATCAAAATAAGCAACAAGTAATCGCCCCATGTATTTATATGGATAATACCATATAAAATTCTGGTGCCTTTGACTTAAGTACCATATTCATCTGAATCTAAATTTTGCTTATATATAATATATATATACACATGTATGTATAGAGGGACAAAGATATACGTATTTACGTACGTACATATGGTATATACAAGGGTACATGTACGTGTGTGTGAAAACTTGTATCTGCTGAGTAAAGGTTTCCTTGAACTTGTACCTGGTCAAAAATATTTTTGTTGAATGCAATTAGCCGAAATGGTTAACAAATTTTTTTCGGAATCTCAATATCCTGGGTTTGATCCTTCTGCATGGCAACTTTAGGGGAAAAAAATTTCGTTAGAAGCCGTGTGAGTAAAACTTAGCAAAAGAAAACTGTGTAAATATTAAAGACCTACATGTGAGGCATCGCATCTGACATTACTGCCCTCGCATCTTCATTGGCCTTGCTTATGAGAATTTCCACTTCCTACCTCTTGTATTTTTACATTAATATCGCATCATCCTTAATATCGTCATAAGCGCTGTCTTCCCAGCTATAAATATTGTTCAGTTTATTTCACTGGTCATCCGGTCTTCATATCTGAACTTTTTGATCTTATTGAATTCCGCCACCTTTTTTCACATTTTACCGATCTTGTCCTGTTGATGCACAACTTTCTCTAAAGTCTATTTTGCGACTGTTATTGTAGTCTTCACATCCAATACGATTCTTACGTACTTTTGTTCCCCACTACTTTTATTCCCCTACATAAAACCCTTCCAACACATCTCTATCTTCACATTTATCACTATGTCCTTTTATTATATCCTTTCTTCCATTGTGTTCTACAACTCTGTTCCATTATTCATTGTTGTTTATGCTATTTTAACTGTTCTGGTATCATTCTGTAGCAACGAGGAAAGAAGGACTCTGTTAAGTGTTTCAGACACCAAAAAAAAAAAAAAAATCAATTTCCAGCTTACCACAGCTGCCTTGTTCTTTTCGCTTCTATATTTATGTAAATATATTTCATTGTTTACCGAAAATATGGATTTGTGGCTAGTATTTTTATCACTAGCCATTTATTGTCATCAATATGACTAAATATTGAAACCAAACTCTGCATCTAGCAAACCAATATGCGCAGATATATAAAGAGATTCATCTTCTTGGCTTTCAAACTTAGCTTGTCACACCTGTCTTCTGCAATATCGTAATATTTACATATATTCTCACAATTTATGTTTTCAGTTAAGATGAACATTTTCATATCCCTTTATCTCTTTTTATTTCTCTTTTCTCACTGTAACTGCCATTGCATGTCATTGTGTCTACTTCTTTGACTATACCTAGATTACTCTGTCTCTCGCTCACTGCCTGATTGTATCCTCCCCGCTTTCTCTCTTTACTGTCTGGCTATTCAGTTCTCATTGTTTAGAACAAAAACACTGAATAAATTTCACATGTTGTGAATCTAATTAACGTCACCTTCGAATGAATGATAAATTAGATACCGTATTAATGTGAGAAACATTATATAAATGTGACATAACAGGAAAGTGAAATGATGAGGATGAAGTTAAAGTAAATAACATAATTTTTCAATGTTTAGGAAGATAGGATTTGAGCACTATCCAATATGAAGACGAGTTACTAGTAGCCACTCGAGGCTCACTTATTTAATTTGAGCGAATTTATCTTATAAAGAAGATATTTTATTTCCATACTGGGAGAGATAATATTTCTCTTTGCTGTACATTCTGTAATTTCTGGCAAATTTAATATACGATAGATTAATACCGTAGCTAGTATAATATTTATTAATATAAACCGACGAGCTGGTAGAACTGTTAGCACGCCGGGCAAAATATTTAGTGTCACTCCATCCATGTTTACGTTCTGCATTCAAATTCTATTCAGAACGACTTTACCGTTCATCCGTCAGGGTCGATAAAATAAGAATCAGTTGACGGCTGGAGGTTAATGCAATCGATTTACATTAACTGCTGGCCTTGTGTCAAGATTTGAAATCAATGTTTATTTATTAGTTCATTGTTTAAGCGTTTGTGGTCATTGTGGTTTTTTGGCTTTGTTTTTTTTCAAAGAAATATATCGAACACGTGTTTCAAATGATTATTGATTTAGGCAAAAATCGTCGAATGTATTTTGTAAAAACCAATATTTATTTTTTAGCTGGCAGAAACGTTAGCGGTATTTCGTCTGTCTTTACATTCTGAGTTCAAATTTCGCCGAGGTCGACTTTGCCTTTCATCCTTTCGGGGTCGATAAATTACGTACCAGTTACGCACTGGGGTCGATATAATCGACTTAATCCCTTTGTCTGTCCTTGTTTGTCCCCTCTATGTTTAGCCCCTTGTGGGCAATAAAAAAATAAGTCTCGTTAGCACACCGGGCTAAATGCTCACCAGTATTTCTTCCATCTTTATTCTGAGTTCAAATTCTACCTAGGTCGACTTTGACTTTCAACTATTCGGGGTCGATAAAATAAGAACCGGTTGAGTACTGAATGTAACGGACTTAACCCTCCCTCACAATTGCTGGTCTTGTGCGAAAATTTGAAATCAATATTGTTTACTAACATGAAACCATGACTAATAGTTCTTTGTTTAAGCGTTTTGTGGTCATTATTTTTTTTTGTCAGCGAAATATATCGAACATGTGTTTCAAATGATTATTGATTTAGGTAAAATCATCGAATGTTTTTTGTAAAAAGCTATAATTGCCTCAGCTCGATACATATATCTAAAGTGATCGCACTTGACACATAAATTGCACAAGTGTGTCTCTCATATGAAATTAAACTACAAACTTAAACTTAAACTTAAATACGGTGATTGTTTCATCTCGTCTGGTTATAGTCAGCTTATGAGACTCATGTAAATCAGTGAATTTACCACACGTTAAGAGTATATAATTATGTATCCAGTGACATCCAGATATAAAATTACTGGGATATTTTATAAGGAGTTTTCGATCCCATAATTAGATGCTCAGCTAACAATGAAGATTAACTATTTACTCGTGTGCTAACTTACCTGCATGAGAAAGGGGCCTGATATTTATCTCCAAAGCTAGAAAAATAAATTAATAGACGGTTTTGTATCAACCATCTATGAGTAGTCACAAATGTCTTGGTATCAAAGGCATTAAGTTATATAGTTAGTACAGGGTACTCTCTATACCCGAAATAATACCAAATTGCCTTTTATTATCACCTTTACATACACACAGTATATATAAATATGTGTGTATATGCATTTATTTATATGAATATTTGTGTGTGTAGATATATTTATATGCATATATATCTGTAAAGACACATACATACATTACTAACCATATATAAACATGTTTGTACATATGTATGTATTTATATATATATATATATATATAAACAAACATACACACACACACATGTCTGTACATATGTATGTAGTTATATATATATATACATATATATATATATATATATATATATAAACAAACATACACACACACACGCACACACAAACATGTATTCATACATACACACGCACTTCCCCTAATGAAAAATCAGATTCCAATAACGAGAATAAAAAATATATAATCCAACAAGATTTTCCTCTTATTAAGAAAAACAAAAATGTGAAATATTTTATACATTTTGTAGTTGTTATTGCTATCGTGCATAGTACAGTTGTCTTTGTAAAGTTTTAAGCTCTATTTAGGATGATGTATGGGCTGTTTGTTATAACTAGTCATATACTGAAGGAACAAATCATGATGCTTATTTCCCAGTATATATATACAGGTAATGCTTTCCGACTTATCTGGGATAAACTTGTTTACTCTACAATTCAAAACGCGGTCATGCAAAATTCGTTCTGGTAAACATGCCATATAATATTATTCTTGACAAAGGCGGCGAGCTCGCAGAAATGTTAGCAAACAGAGCGAAATGCTGAGCGTTGTTTTGTCATGCTTTACGTTCTGAGTTCGAATTCAGCCGAAGTTGACTTTGCTTTTCATCCTTTCTGGGTCGATAAATTAAGTACCAATTGCGTACTGAGGTTGATCTAATCGACTGGCACCCTTCCCCAAAATTTCTGGCTTTGTGCTTAGATTAATATTCTTTTGTATATTAGAAAAGAATATTATTCTTGACAATTTCATTTTCACACAGTTTATCGTTATTTATTGAAATTCTTGATACAGAAGAAAGTGTGGGTAGAGAATTAGCCGCTCGCTCCTTGGATATTACTGAAGGGCCAGTGATAGCTACTGGTATTTAGCATGTGCCGGAATATTCCATTATAAGAGGGATACTTGTACTCATTATTAAGGAAAATCCTGGATCGGCAGTATTCATTAAATAGACTTAGCTGGCTGTCCAGGTAATGGAATGTTTAATTATATTTTCTGTTATATTACTGTTTTTCTGTTTAGGAATTTTCTATAACAACTCCAATGTAAGCCTCAAAATGTTTATACTTTGACCTTTTAATATCTCCTCAACTGAAGATATTCTATTAAATAAATAAATGTTGATTATCATATAGTGCATTCCGTAAAAATTAAAATAATTACTCAGGTATTACTCGATTTGCAGAAACGTTGATGCGTTGGGAAATAGGTTTATCCTTATTATTATTCAGTAGTCATATTTTTATCACGTGCTTTCACTGCACTACCGAACGCAGCTCTGTGCGCCGTGTGTGTGCGCTGTGGTTTGTTTTGATGCTCTTATTTTTACTGTATTGAAAGTGTTTTACCTAGGATGTGTGCGTTGCATAGTTGTGCTATTTTCTGTATGTTGTATGTACTTTTTAGTCCCTGTGTTTTTGTTATGTATTCGTCTGAATATTTTTTTCTCATACCTAATGCGCCTACAATGATAGTGATTGTTTCTATTGTTGAACTCCACATTCGAGTTACCACTACTTCAAAGTTTTGATTATTATTATTATTATTAGTGTTGTTGTTGTTGTTGTTAGTAGTAGTAGTAGTAGTAGTAGTAGTAGAGCTCGTAACTTAGCGGTTCGGCAAAAAGTGACTGATAGAATAAGTATTAAGCTTAGAAAGAATAAGTCCTGAGGTGGATTTGCTCGACTAAAGGCAGTGTTCCAGCATGGCCGCAGTCAAATAACTGGAACAAATAAAAAGAAAAAAAAGTTAAATCTTTATTGTCTAATGTTTCCCGGAACGTTAAAATTCCAAACTGAACATAGATAATATAGAATTATGAGAAATCCTTATTAGAAAAAAGATCAAACTCGAACATAGTCGTGTTTCTTTCATACATGTCTTAAATAGAATCAGTTTCCAATATAATCATAGAATATATACACAAATGCGTTTGGTATGTACGTATGTGTGTTATTGTTCCTATAAACGCACATACTTGTATATATGAAATAAAGACTGGTACATACATATATGTGTTGTTATATGTGTGGTGTGTATATGTATATCTATGATGGTACCCGTGTATATATATATATATATATATATACACACACACACACACACACACACACATATATATATATATATATATAATATATATATATATATACATGTGTGTATGTATGTGTGTAAATGTGTGTTTATGCGCGTGTGTCTGTGTGTGTGTGTGCAAAGCCACGCACAGTGCTTGTAGCGGTTCCTCTCTTTAGTCATTGTATTTCACCATCAGTTCACCCCAACCCATACGACACACAATGCATAATCTTCCGTATACAAAACAACAACCTTTCAGAAATGTATATATGTACATATGCTAACTATATACGGAATAACAATTCAAATTTTCAAACTTTTATTATAGAGATAGTATGTTGCTATGATGATCAAAGGAAAAGCATTCAGTAATCCCCTTCCGTTTCATCCCCATCATATGGCTGAAAAATTTATATTGATGTAGTGAAAGCGAAACAGAGACAAAGAAACAGCGAGAAGGGAAGAGAGGAAGAAAGGAAGAGGTCGTTGTATTTGACTGAAAGACGGAGAAAAATATGTAAATATTAGTAAAATCTATGAAAAGAAAAATATAATTGAATCTTCTTCACGCATCCATATATTTGTGTCTTTTATCAATCGTAGCTGTTTTATGATTGGATTGGGAAATTTCATTTCATATCTTCCTTTGTCTACTCTTAATGTTACTACGGCTGAACACTACTATTTCAAACAACGATTTCTAGTCCATTAAACATTACAACCTATTTCTTGTCCCTGGAGACAATAACCACATTTCTTCTTTCGGCCGGATGAACAGAACAACTTGATTTAGTCCAAGTTAACGCAGATGACTCAACGCGGTTACATGTCCTATTAGAAATATCAGTTAAGCTCAACGTGCCCAATACGACTGTCTTTAAAGACGAGAGGATAATTTTGATATGAAGCCTTGCATTTAAAACATAGGTCCTACTTCGTTGCTCAGCTCAACCACCTCCATCTGCTTACTGGGCGCCATTTCTACTTTTAGCGGTGTTTATTCAGCAATAGCAAAAGTTCGGATTCGGTTTCCGGTCTCCTGAAACAAACGTCCTTTATTTTCTCCATTTCTTATTAGTTATTTTTTTACTACCCACAGAGGGGACAGACAAGGACAGACAAGGGGATAAAGTCGACTACATCGACCCCAGTGCGAAACTGGTAATTTATCTATCGACCCCGAAAAGATGAAAGACAAAGTCGATCTCGGTGGAATTTGAACTCAGAACGTAGCGGCAGACGAAATAGGGCTACGCATTTCGCCCTGCGTGCTAACGTTTCTGCCAGCTCGCCGCCTTTCCATTTCTTATTAGTATTTATCAATATCTCTTGCTGACATACTCAGTGGACATAAGCAAACCAACACAGGTTGCCAAGCAATGATGGAGGACATACACAAACACATATCTAAAAAAAATATAGGGTCTATAGAAGAAAAGACTTGCCCATTGTATCACACAGTAGAACTGAACCCGGAACAGCATGGCTGGAAAAACGAGCTTCTTGAGGCAGCACACTGCCATGTCTGCGCCTATAAAAGCAAGACTGCATAAGTTTTGGTAATAAATTCTCACACAGACACATATTAGTAGAGAAAGGGGTGAGAGGAAAGAGACAATTATGTTAGTCGTAGTTTTCGACCGCCATTAATTTCAATCAACCCCTGGAATGCTGAAAGGTAAATTGACTATGGGTGAGAATGAAACGTAGAACTTGTAGCCAAGTGTACAACATAGGAACTACGCCCTCTACACAATGTCTTGACTTGCTGTAAATAGCAGCCTAATCTCTTTTGTTTCACACCTTACCACTTTATACGATCAAAGACATTTCAATTAATGCTGCCCTGAATACATGCGATCTGATAGTCAAAATTTGAGGGCATTTTTTATTAACATTTTACAGAGTCGGTTTAGAGAAGTTAGACGTAACGCGAAACGACAACAATAACAGCTCTATTGTGTACATCATTAAATATTTCAATTCGTAATAATTTATTCATCCAATAAGTAGGTAGTTGTCAGAGTGTTAAATGGCTCTTCTGAAGTAGTGCCAAGGATGTAAAATAGTTGTTATTAGCTTGCTATTTTGTGTAGTGTATATGTGTAATGCATATTGTATATGGGTACAAAGCAGTAGCTTTCAGCATAGGAGGTTTGAACCAAAATTGGATCACAGTATAATTGTAGAATAGACACCGCATTGACAAACAACCGTAGAAATTGTATTCACCTCAATAGAAGTCATTGATTGGTTGAAATTTCCGAAATGCAAGAAATTTAACAACAAATAGCTTACAAACTACAGAATTTTCTCAAGAAAGCCAAAAGAAAAAGATGTTTTATGTAACGCATTCTACCAGTATACGAAGTTTAAAAGTGTTTAGTTCCAAAGAAATTATTTAAAAAATCTGCCGATCAAAGTGAAAAGATCCGTATAATTCTGAAACTTTCTCTAAGAACAAATCGTTTACGTTGATCTGTAGACCCCAAATAGAACGTAAACCAGTTCGCAGTTGGTGCGACAAAACATTTGGCATCAAATACATCCATACATGTTTTACAATGCAATATTGCCATAAAGGGGTAGAACACATAATTTACTGTATACAAAAACTCAGAAATATCTCGCCAGCCGCCCGCCTCCACACAAGAACCGTCAAATATTAAGTATGTCTTACTGAAATATGTTAGAAAAACTACAGAAAAGAAATCACCTGTAGATATTGGTTTCAAATTTTGACACAAGGCCAGCAATTTCGGGGCAAGTGGTAAGTCGATTATATTGACGCTAGTGTTCAACTGGTTGTTATTTTACCAACCCCTTAGAAGATGAAAGGCGAAGTCGATCACAGTAAAATTTTAACTAAGAACATAAAGACGAGCGAAATGCCGCTAAGCATTTTGCCGGTGTGCTAACGATTTTGCCAGCTCAGCTCCTCATCACCTGTAAATTCTCATTCGTAAAAATTAGTCTCGGCATATAAACAACGTTTCGAACTGCTGGTGCAAACAGTACGACTTGCTTAACAAATGTTTAGTAATACGTATGACTCACTATTTATGATTTCATGAAAATAAGACAGCGAATAAAAATTAATTGGGGTTTAAATCATGTTACAACCACAAAAAGTAGCAGGACAGACCATTGGACAGTGAGAATTTGACGCTGCACACAACGCGGAACCTGTGATACTGTGAGAGTTTAGTTGATGTTGACAACGTCGTACATTTTCCAAGAATATGAAACATAAACATGAAGAAATAGAGAGAAAATATGAGAAACATTGGAAAAAGTTCTCGTGTGAAGAGAAAGCTAGTTAGGTTGATAAACGATGTGATAGACAGAAAAAATTCACAAAAGCTAAATGAAAAATTCTGCAACCTGCCATAAAGTATAGTTAAGAATTGCATAAATACTAAGATATATTTCTAGACAGATTAAGATGTCTACAAAAGACATTCGAATACTCATACATCTTTAAGAGTGAGAAGGATTTAATAAAGCTTTATAACGAAAATAACGAGATAAAGATTGCATAATTTCGCTGTAAATTTAAGGTATGATTACAAAATAAATTTTTGATAGACAGTTTTTTAAAATATTGTATGTAGACCGATGCCAAGTAAGAGTTTAGTTACTTTACTGAAAAAATCACACAGGTTCTGTAATTGCAACGCACATATATGTAAGACGCACATACACGCACACACACGCACACACACGCATGCACACGCACACGTACATACCTGCACATACACTTACAAACATACACTTGTACACTCGCACATACACATATATACATAGCCTGGCTTGTCTTCTACGAAAATATCTCTTCTACGAAATAGTCGAGTTATTTCTGATACGGATGTAAAGGCATTAGTAAAACCAGAGTGGGTACATCAAAGACAGTTATAAAAGTATAAGGAATTAAAAGAATCGTACCAGGTGCTAGTATGGCTCTACAAAATATTTACGTTGATGATTCACTCGTGTGTTTTTATCTGTGATCGCATTGTCATGTCTGGCTGGCTTTGAAAATAGGATAGATCTGTGATTAACAAACTTCACAGGAAGCAGAGATTGCTTCAATGTGTGTACTGCAAAAGTCTGTTGTTTGAAGCATACTATCGACCATAAATGCCATATCGTACAATCCTTTAAAACTTATTTGCTTCCTGTGCCTCGCTCATGATTAAGTCACTCAAACTATTCTTTCCCCTGCCACGAGTGTCATTAGAGCCATTACCATTTTCTTTAAATAAACAACTAGGTATTTTGATATTCTCTTCTACTCTAGCCACAAGGCCCAAAATTTGGTGGGAAGGGGCCAGTCGATTAGATCGACCCCAGTACGCAAGTGGTACTTAATTTATCGACACCGAAAGGATGAAAGGCAAAGTCGACCTCGGCAGAATTTGAACTCAAAATATAAAGAAAGACGAAATACCAATTTCTTTACTACCTACAAGGGGCTAAACACAGAGAGGGCAAACAAGGACAGACAAACGGATTAAGTCGATTATATCGACCCCAGTGCGTAACTGGTACTTAATTTATCGACCCCGAAAGAATGAGAGGCAAAGTCAACGTCGGCGGAATTTGAACTCAGAACGTAACGGCAGACGAAATGCGGCTACGCATTTCGCCCGGCGTGCTAACGTGTCTGCCAGCTCGCCGCCTTTAAGTATTTATGGTATCAAAGTAAAAATATTACCTTTGAGAGTCATTCAACCTCTTCGTCGGTCTGAAATTTCTCTGCTGTCTGCTTTTAATGACAGTCACTTTATTGTCGAATAGTAGCAGTATACTGCTACTCTGTAATATTCTTCGCATTCACGACACTACTAATTTCACAGAAACTACTATGACGTAAGCCTATTAGACTTCTACAAAGTGTCTCGCTGCCGGTTACATTATAGTACATTTAGTCGTCAACCTGAATTCTAAAACCTAGGTCGGCATTTACCAGTCTTTGTAATCTTGGATAACATACCATGCCTCAGCGAATATCTACATTAATATTATAGTATATCGTTATTAAAAATTTTCTTTTCTCGTAACAGAAAGTTAAATTCCATAAAGCATTAACAATATCATTAAAGTTTCTTTAAAATCTTTTGCAACAGATGCCACAAAGAATTTTTTTTTATTTTTCTTTTGAAATTTCATCTTAAGCACGGACTTTTGAAATTATTATAAGAAATTAAACGAAATCATATTTGAAAATTTTTACATCAGAAGCAAGAATAAATTTTTCAGAACTTTCGTCTTAACGAAGGTCTAGTTCAGACTAAATTGCCCTGCAATGTCTCATTAAGAGGTCATTTTCTCCATAGAGATTCGTCACCTACAGATGTCAGTATTTCTCTACCTTAGAGAATATGCTTCTTGCTTATTTTAACAAACGGAAATAGAACTAAAGACAGTAGAGACTGAAAAATATATTAGCATATAATTAGCTTATAATTACTCATTAATAATTAGCTTATAATTACTCATTAAAGCATAGGACATACATTGTAAGTAGTTAGTAATTACAGATTCTACACTCTTAATTATTAATCAACTTCAAGTTTCAAATTTTGAAAATTCTTACGCTATTTATGGTTAAGAATAATATTTAAATAGAGAATTATGTCAAAGGCTGTTATATAGACGAATTTCTTTAAAGTTCATCAAATCAAACTTCAGTTAGGTTTGAAATGTCAATAATTTACAACTTGGCAAATATTTTCTAAACACAATTTTGTCCAATTATACTGTACTACACTGCTTAACAATAAACTAGTAAACAGTGGAATTAGTTTTTGTTATACCAAATAGTTGTTATTCATTTATAGACGTTTGTCATTACGTTGTTAATCACATATTATATTATTACAGAGTAAACTTGGGAGAGAAAGCCAGACAAAATAATCATTATACTGATCATTGTCTGGTGTTATGGCAGTGTGTATACAGCATCACCATTAACGAAGTGATTGACAAAGTCAGTCCAATATGAACCAATGTAAATGGACAGATGGATGATATTTTTTTAAGATTAAGTTAACAGCATAGGAAAGGAAGGACCAGCTGTGCAAACGGTATGCGAAATAATGATGGACCTCTTTGATGAAGTCAGGAATTAAAAAACAGGCGGGCACACACACACATTAAATGTATATAATATATATATATATATATATATATATATATATATATATTTGTGCGTGTGTGTGTGTGTGTGGAGAGGGGGAGAGAGGGAGAGAGAGGGGCACTAATGCGGATAAACAAATTAGGTATATTAAATATGATAGTTTGGATTTGAAATGCAAAATATGTATGTATACATGCGAAATAAGGGAAAACAAAAAGGGGAGACTTTCAGACAATGGATATTTTAGTATAAATATATAGATATTTATATAATAGATCACTCTTACACAGAGTACAAATGACAGAGAAAATTAAAGAGGAAGATGTAAAGTGTTATAAGTCCAATAGCTGTTTCTGGAGACTCGAAAATCCCTAAAAGTGTCGGCAGCTGTAGTTTATCTCAATATGAGGCCGTACTAGAAGCAAACAACATGAGATAAGACGATACCTCGTCATAAGTGTAGAAAAGATCTTACAATTCAGATCTTAATGCAACGAAGCTGGATTCATTAAATGTGGAGAGCTAGCCGTGGGTGGGTGGGGTTATGTGGAGTTTTAAGACAGGGAATGGTGAGAGGAGATAAGAGAGCTAGTTCAAGAAGAGGGAGAGGAATAATAATGAGTGTATCCATGGAGGTGGTAGGGGAGGTGGAGAATTGAGAGATGAACGGCAGGGTTATATACATATATATATATATATATATATATATATATATGTATATAAGTATATATCATACATATATATATATATATATATATGTGTGTGTGTGTGTGTGTTGTATAAGTATATATCATAATATATTATATATATATATATATATATATATATATTTCTACTCTCGTACACTTCAGCTGCACTCCTCCTGCCCATGGATTACACTGGAGTGCTCTGTTGATAATAAATCGCTCCAATACACCACGACATTCGAGGCTTTTGAACCTTTTGAACTTTTCTTAAATTTTTGTTCTTTCTCTCTCTTTGTTTCTTTCTGTGTTCCTTTATGTGGAAGAGCATTGGCTTGAAACGTTAAAGACTTTTTTCACTTCCCGAGCGTGAAACTAATACATCTGTTTGTTGTCTACACCACCTGTCTTCGTCTTTTGTTTTACTTTTGTGAATTCTCTCCCTATATACATATATATAAGGCAGTGCGTGTAAACATGTGTATATGTATGTATTCATACTGAAACATACATATATACACACAGACACCCACCCCGTGTATCCATTCATAAATATATATATATATATTATATATATATATATATATATATATATATATATATATATATATATATATATATTAGTACTACAATTTGGGATTTTACCAATATATTTTATGTATATATATATATATATATTATATATATTATATATATATATATATAACGATCAGCTTTTATGTCAAGCATCTTATTGTGAAGACATCACAATTATTTCAAAATTTGGACTGCCTTGAAAATATAAAGAGAATTTTATTTAGGATATTAAATTTCTCATAACTGTAATTTTTGCTATGATGAATTTTTGTAGCAAGTTATTGAATTACTCTGCCGTGAAGACTGTAAAGTAATTTTATCAACATGATTTAAATTTCAATTGTTAAATCTATAGTTAAAGAATGAAATATTTGCGTAGGTTTCAATAAGTAAATAAATATCTGCTATGATGTATAAAGTATATTGATTTAAATTTCTTTTATTTATCCTGAAATTAAGGGGTGTAGTGAAACGTTTAAGATGTTCGAATTACGGAGATAATATTTCGGCTTCAATTCCTTGCCGAGAAACCTAGCGAGCCTTCGAGTAAAATACTACATTTCTTCTGGATTTAGCCTACACAGCTGCAATGAACAGGTACCAAAACTCTTTGTGGTAGGGACCCACCACGACGTCTCTCGTTCCCCACCACTGTTACATCCTTCATATAGCACTGGGAAGGAGACTGAGTGGAGAGACTAATACAGTACATAACGATACCTCCACCCGTATCTGAAATCTGAGTGCAAAATCGCCAGGGATTTCATTGCCTATCATCCTGTCAGATCTCAATCTGTCAAATAAATCTTAGACGTTTCTCTTGATAAAGTATGAGAGGGTCATGAGTAAGCGTGTGTGCGTGTGCTCGTCAGTGTAGAGATAGTTAAAACAGTTAGTAAACTCGCGGTACATGTTACCAAGCATTAATCTCAAGCGAATGCCGCTTGCTGTTTTATGTATATACATATATATATACATGTATTGAACTTTGACACAATTTTACTCCTTGACTTAGGTAGTGGAGGCGCAATGGCCCAGTGGTTAGGGCAGCGGACTCGCGGTCGTGGGATCGCGGTTTCGATTCCCAGACCGGGCGTTGTGAGTGTTTATTGAGCGAAAACACCTAAAAGCTCTACGAGGCTCCGGCAGGGATGGTGGTGATCCCTGCTGTACTCTTTCACCACAACTTTCTCTCACTCTTACTTCCTGTTTCTGTTGTACCAGTATTTCAAAGGGCCGGCCTTGTCACTCTCTGTGTCACGCTGAATATCTCCGAGAACTACGTTAAGGGTACACGTGTCTGTGGAGTGCTCAGCCACTTACACGTTAATTTCAGGCGCAGGCTGTTCCGTTGATCGGGTCAACCGGAACCCTCATCGTCGTAACCGACGGAGTGCTTCCACTCCTTGACTTAGGTAACGACACGACACTTGCTGGTAAGATTTCAATTGTTCAGTTTTACAGCTGAATCAGAAAGATGGTAATGCACTGATATTTGTCTTTTAGTTAGGGAGAGACAACAAATTTCTAACCATCAGTGTTAGCTACTATCAAAGTTATTAATTATAATCGATCTATAATTCTTCGACAAGCGCCTTGATTCGGCCAGCGCGTGATATCGGCAATATTGAGACATTAACATGAGCATACATACATAAATACATACGTACATACATACATACTTATATATACACAAGACGCCTGTTGTTATGTCCTGTTATTATTATTATTATTATTATTATTGTTTTTTTGTATTTATATTCGTATTATTATTATTATTTTTTTGTATTTATATTCGTGTAAAACCGTCCGTTTTTCTGTCCTTGTTTCGTATACATTTGATCCTTTTTCCAAGAAATCTAATGCTCGTAGCTTAGTTTTTCCTTGAAGCTGGCCAGATTGGAGCAACCTCAAGATTAATCAGCCGAAATTGCAGGAATGATCCGGTTCTTGACTGAAGATTAGAGGCTTCGAATGACCTGTCCGGGCTTTTGTATCGTCTATTTGAATGTTTTGCGTTCTTGTCCCATTTTGTGTGTATATATATATATATTATATATATAATATATATATATATATATATATATATATATATACATATATATAGATATTATATGCATACACAACTATATACGCATATGTACGTACATACATGTATAAAACGAGCATCTATTTCCGGAATAATTGTTGCAGTGGAACATGTTATGAACAAGAGCCTGGAAATATATTGGTAAGAAGAAGTAAACTGCGCAAGTAAATAATATAAGAACACAGAATAAATGCATGAGGGTTTAAATTGCTGCCAAGATGCGCTACATTAAAATTTTAAGTAATTTATAGAACTTTAGATCTGCTAAAGTAATACCGGCTAAATATATGATTCAAGTAGACAAGTCGCTTAATATAGTTGTTGGCGTTAGAATCTACTGCCAGATGTTAATAGCATTTGCTTTAATGCCATAAGTATATGTCTAAATTTATAAACTTACCACACCCGTATTGAAATAGAAAATCATAAACGACGTGCACATATATGTGCGCCCGCGAATGTGTTTGTATGTATGTTTGTGTGTACGTGTGTCTGTCTGTTTACACACATACACATAGTATATTGGTAAGTTCTATAAAAATGGGTTATTTTCCATAGTTTTCACGGTCCTTCCGAAACTAGGAAAATTATGTTATTCACTCTCTTCTTAAACTCCTGCAAGTTTCTCAGCCAACAATTGATGAAAACTTAGTATTGGCTTCGGTTACATCATTCTACAACTATGCTTCAGTGCCCTTCAGTTCCTGATAACACGTCTCGTTCAGATTGTTCCAGTTCCTCAGTCCCTATATCAACTTCTACCAAACCCTCACTGGCAAATAACTAAAAGCTGAAGTCCCCGTCAGCTTCGTAGCTTCACTGATCCATCCCTTCAGAGCAAAACATTATGAAATACTAACACAACATTAAAAACTCGGTGTCTTTGTCCTGTTCCATCAACCTCAGATCATTCTGTTCTAGTATAGTTATGTATTTTTCAGGAGATATTAGAACTTTTAAATCCACTCTATAAGCGACAGCAACATATCTCCTCTCCATACCTTTGCAATTATTATTCAATCATGCAGTAATACTAAGTTAGCGATAATCTGTAACGACGAGAGTGCCGCAAACTCTGAACGTTATATTTATGTTTCTTATACGCAATGATTGCAGTGTAAGTTGAAGTAAGGGTGGTTGCTTTCCTCAAAATTTCAGCTTGTTTTCCTCCAATATCCCCTATCCTAAACAGTAAAAACATTACTCATTTTATCGCGATGATGGTGTTGTATTCAGATCAACTGAACCATGCAGCCATTGTTAAGACACTCTAGTGGCTACCGCTAAGCATCTCTCCGACGTGCTAACAATTCTCAACGCTATAATAATGGTTTCAAAATTTGGGACAGGGTCAGTAGTTTTTGAGGGGATGAATAAATCGATTACATCAAATTCACTTATTTCATCGAATCCGAGAGGATGAAAAGCTAAGTCAAATTCCGCGGAATTTTAACTTAGAATCTAAAGACAAACGAAATGCTACGATGATTGTTTGCCGGCATGATGACGTTCCTGGCACCTCGTACTTGCTCAACGTTCTAAGGAAAATATCTTGTGCTCTATGTATAAAGTCTGAAATTTTGGTGGAGGAGGCTAGTCGATTACATTGACCCCTCGGCTCACCCCATTGTAAGAATTCCGAAAGTATGAGAACCAAAGTCGACCCCGACGGGATTTGACTTCAGAAGGTAAAACTACGAACGAAATAGCGCTATGCATGATGTTAAGCATGCAAAATATTCCGCCATCTCGCCGTTTCGTTCGACGCTCAAGTAATAAGTTGAGACGATGTCAACTGTTGTAAAATCAGTCTTTTGTAGTTCATTGTCCTAAAAAAGGAGCAATATTTAAATGAAGAGATAGGATATAATCATTTAACAAAGAAAGGACAATTCTTTTCAGCCAATACTATGTACGTTCAGATGAAGGCCATTTAGGAAAAAAAGAAAACATGTTTGTCTAGTCTGATGAAAAGAATTATTACGCGGTAAAGCGAAAGAACGTTTAAGTAAACAAATGCAGCAGATGTAACAGATAAATATAAAGGGAAAGAACATCATAAAAGTCATTTCATTAATTTCTGAA
Organism: Octopus sinensis; assembly: GCF_006345805.1. NCBI lineage: Eukaryota > Metazoa > Mollusca > Cephalopoda > Octopoda > Octopodidae > Octopus > Octopus sinensis. Next base: position 77,110,806 of record NC_043006.1, read on the forward strand.
AAATATCGTTTCTTACCACAATGAACAAAGCTGATACACACACACACACATGTGGAGCTGGCAGAAACGGTAGCGCGCCGGGCGAAATGCTTACCGGTGTTTCGTCTGTCATTACGTTCTGAGTTCAAATTCCGCCGAGGTCGACTTTGCCTTTCATCCTTTCGGGGTCGATAAATAAAGTACCAGTTTCGCACTGGAGTCGATGTAATCGACTTAATCTCTTTGTCTGTCCTTGTTTGTCCCCTCTATGTTTAGCCCCTTGTGGGCAGTAAAGAAATATACATATCGCACGTGCACACACACACACGCACCCACGCATATATATCCACCTTGGCCACACGTCTGGCTCGGCGCTGTAAACTGGTGCGTTGAAAATTAAAAAAGAATCTACCCAGTGTAAACAAGTCAAACGGAGAATGGAGTTGTTAGTTGAATAGAACCCGATGGCGCGTGAGTGAGTGATTGCTTGAGTGACATGAACGTGTATACATAATTTCAAATTCACGTTGAGGATGATACCACAAAAAAAAAAACAAAAAAACAATTGCCTTCAAATTCAGTTAGCTAGGAAAATCGTTAGCTCAAAATACTTCAGTTGAAATTTCAGTTCAAATCTTCCCGAGGTCGATTTCGTCTTTCATTTTTCTCGGGTTGAATAAAAGAACTACCATTCAGGTAATGAGGTGGATGTCATCACCTAGCACTCGCCTCCAATATACATACGTACATACATACATACATACATATATACATACGTGTGTGTGTGTGTGTGTGTGTGTGTGTGTGTGTGAATATTTCGCCCACTTCTTAGGACCGACTGACTCGTGCTCCACCGCCGTTGGCACGGAACCTTTCTCTACTTCGGTCTTCAAAGGTCTCGTTCGAATATTTGCTACTACCACGAGATCTGCACCCACATACATACATATATACATACATACATACATACATGCGTGCGTGCGTGTGTGTCTGTGTGTGTGTCTTTGTGTGTGTGTGTCTGTGTGTATGTGAGTATTTCGAAGGCAGGTCATTGGCATTGTAGCACAATGCTTGGCAAGTATTTCGTCCATCTGTCCGTTCTAAGTTCAAATTCCACCGGGTCCCACTTCGCCTTTTATCCTTTCGAGGTCCATTACATCATAACATGTGAACCAGTTGATCACAGGGGTCGATGTAATCGAGTTTCCTGCTCCGGCTCGAATCATTGGCCTTATACAAAGCGTCCACCTCTAACGTCCCATGTCTACTAATGCATAATAATAGAGAAGGATATCATTAGTTTTCCCGCTAAAGCAGGGAGCTGCGGAGAATCGTTTGCAAGTCGGACAAAATGCTTAGTGTCATTTCCTCCGGCATTATATTCTCAGTTAAAATTTCCCCGGATTCGACTTCAACTTTCATCAAATCGTTATCGATGAAAACAAATACCGGTTGAATACTGAAGTCAGTGTAATGGATTAGCCCATTAACATAACTTCAGCCTTGTGTCTATAGCAAAGACAAACAAATAATTTTGTAACTGAATGACAGATTAAGAGAGAATTCGTTTAATAGCTTTTACATCTAATGCATATAATCAGTACTTACGTGCACTTGTACTTCTGGCGACATTCACCCTAGGCGGGTTGAGTCGGCTTCTTCTGGAAGACGTTTCGTGGTAATATGTGGATTTCACAAGCGGTCCCCAACAATCCCGCATGTAGAGACATCCTGTTTGCCGTAGATTGTCCGCAGACGCAGAGACAGAACGACCGAGGAGCCGCCGGTTGCCGAAACAGACACACCGAGGATTTTCACCAGAGCCCCGTCTGCCGGGTTGTGGCCCTAATACCACTCGGTGTCAGACCAAGCCGCCTTGGGTATCCCTACCAGAGACCTTAGTTCTCGACGGCATAGCTCTGACACTACCCGTTGCCAGCGTCCCCACCATGGTGAGGAGGGATGGACTTTGGGGACGTATATAATCAGTGACAGGATTTGATGAGCCCTCAAAATCGCCCGCGACTCTGAGACGAAATTTGTAGTGATAACAGTAATTAATACATTCGGTTCTTTGTCACCAAAATAATATAATATGATTCTTTCGCTGGCCAAGTATATATAGGCTACTTCTTTGCAAACAATAATGAATATTTCGGAGTTATGACATAAGATTTAATAAGAGAAAAAAACAATGGAAGGAAGAAAATTTGTTATAGCGTATTACAATGAGCACGTGTGCATCTATTTGTGTGTATATGTGTGTGTGTTGGTGTGCGCACACGCATATGACATATTTATGTGGTTATACACACACACATACACACACATCTATCTATATATATGTATATATATATAATATATATATATATGTAGATATATATATATATATATATATAATATATATATATGTAGATATATATATATATATGTGTGTGTGTGCATATACGTATGATAGGAAATGAGCGTGTATATATGTGTGTGCGTGTGTGTGTGTGTATGGGTGAGTGTGTGCATACAAAGAGAAAGAGAGAAATAAAGAGGGAGACAGAATATACGACAAGATTATGGAGGAGAACAATGAGACAGAAGACGAAATGAAAACAAAGCCGTAATATTAGTTTGTCGCTGAATGAGAGATTAAGTAAGTAGAAATGTCTTTGATATTTCGAGCTTAGGTCCTCTTCAAAACGTAGTAACACACACACACACTAACACATACACACTAATATATATATATATATATATATATATATATATATATATATATATATATATATATATATATATGTATATATATATATATATATATATATATATATATATGTATATATGTATATATATATATATATGTATATATGTATATATATATATATATGTATATATATATATATATATATATATATGTATATATGTATATATGTATATATATATGTATATATGTATAATGTATATATATATATGTATATATGTATATATGTATATATATAATATATATATATATATATACACATATATGTACATACTTAATAGACATACTGAATTGCGCGCACACACACGCGTGGACATTATGGAAATTACAGACGTGAAATAAAAAGATAGAAGACAAAATGAAAACAATGTTACATAATTAGTTTGGCGCTCAATGATAGATCAACTCAGTAGAAGTGCCTTTGATATTACGAGATTAGCTTGTCTTCAGAGAGGTAAACATTAGAAAGAAGAAGACAGTGTAGCGGAAAAACAGAATAATGATGAAATTAAGAGCATTCATGTCGATGGCGTGAAAAGTGAATGGATAAGGAAAAACGGAAAGTGATCAGAGCCATAGTAAATTAGTTTGGTGGACAAAATATCCAGTAACATACGATGAAAGGATAAGGTATTACCTAATGGTGTGTGAGAAAAGAGTATTGATTTGACACGAACATGAAGATGAAGAAAGATGTATAGAAAGACCTTTAATTTTAACGAAGAAAAATCAGTCTCGAATTGATTTTTCGACCGTTCTGTATCTGAGGAAATGTTTTTAGTGGTACAAAAATTTAGGTCCCTACAATAATATTACTTCCAAAAGCCAAAAATCAAAAGGTTCCAATGCCCAATATCTCTCTTCTTTGCTCCAGGCCTCATATCCTTTGATCCAATCTTCAACTCCTTTGCTTTAGTCAATTTGATAAGGCGTGATAGATATTTTCAAGGAGTATCATCTGAGAGCGTTGAAACAGCTCATAAAACAGTAGAAACTGGTGGGAAATATGTGCCTACAAATACTACAATGAAACTACAAAATTTTTTCTGCGTGTGCCAGGTGAATTTCAGGTTAAATATTAAATGTAACAATATTATGAAAACCTGTGTACGGAGAAATGTATTCATTTGTATATAACTAGTTTGTTTAGTGAGATGCCATATAAAATTGCTCACAAATCTTTTGAAAGTAACTACATTGTCGAAGCATACATTGGGCAAGGAGTGTTTTCTCGACACTGGCTTGCTGGATTGTAAATAATTCATTGAATAAAAGAATGACAGAGAAAATCGTTGTAGAGAATGGGCAAGTATTCTTTCTTTGCACCTGCTTGTAATAGATACACTCGTGCGTGATAAATTCAGTCTCTGAAGCAGAAGCGCAGCAAAGGAATTCAAAAATATGTAAGAAAGATTGCTGTATCTGCTTGGAATATATGTGGCTCACTTCCCTGTCATCATTCGACTTATTTTCTTTTTTAATAATAACACCGCAACGTTATTCCTGTAGGATCTAATATTCGGTATCGTGAAATACCATGTTACTATATGTATATATACCAAAACGTCTCTGTTTGACATACATACATACATGAATACATATACATATACACAAACACACAAACACAAACATATATACATATATCGTCGGTAAATCATAAATCCTTAAACGAAGCACACTCGAAGTTCTAGAACAGTAGAGTATATGGATAAAAAGTAGATAAGGCCAGTCTATGAGGTTACCCTTGTTTTTATGTCCAAAAACCGCTTACCTTTACAGCATTTTTGTAGGCGTAGGAGTGGCTGTGTGGTAAGTAGTTGGCTTACCAGCCACGTGGTTCCGGGTTCATTCCCACTGCGTGGCACCTTGGGCAAGTGCCTTCTACTATAGCCTCGGGCCAACCAAAGCCTTGTGAGTGAATTAGGTAGACGGAAACTGAAAGAAGCCCGTCGTATATATGTATATGTATGTGTGTGTGTGTGTATATGACTGTGTGTCTCTGTTTGCCCCTCCCCCCCAAAAAAAAATATGGTGTGTTTACGTCCCCGTAACTTAGCGGTTTTTGCAAAAGAGACCGATGGAATAAGTACTAGGCTTACAAAGAATAAATCCTGGGGTAGATTTGCTCGGCTAAAGGCAGCGCTCCATCATAGCCAAATGACTGAAACAAGTAGAAGAGAGTAAAACGTATGTATGTATATGTGTATGTATGTGTGTGTGCACGGGGGAATCTATGCTGATTTAAAAACAATAATTCAGTGCAATATTTTAAGTTCGGCATCTCAAGTACTTGATGATTTGGTGATGCTGCAATAATGATTATGTTTTCAAGTGCTTTCAAGAGCTCTGAAAATTGTGAGTGAAAATTCCTGCCATTATTTAAATTATTCCCGTTTGTAATCTGAATGTAAATATCTCCAAGACTCGACTTTTCGTTTCACTGCTCTATGATCGATAAATACGTACCAATCTTTTCAAGGTATAGATTCAGTTAACTGTAAATTATAATTAGTTCAAAGATTACGAATACTCTTTTCACTAACGATTTCTTTACTGGAAATCTAGAAATAGTAAAATATGTGGGTGAGATGTGCTTGGTTAGAGTGTATAAAATATATACATATATACCACCAGATGTATGTATATATATATAATGTATATATGAACACCGCCACCAAATGTATGTACGTATATATATACATATATATATATATATATATATAATATATATATATATATAATATATATATATATATATATATATAGGCGAAGAAGGGGATGTGTGGTAAGTAGCTTACTTACCAACCACATGGTTCCGGGTTCAGTCCCACTGCGTGTAACCTTG
>NC_043006.1:77121381-77128881 GCF_006345805.1 Octopus sinensis
TTAATTTTACCGTTCGATCTCCATGCACGGCTCTGAGTTTTGTGTGTATGTGTGTGTGTGTGTCTGTGCTTGTGTGTGTATATAATGGATAGTAAAACGAATGGTTTACACCTGGAAGCTTACTGGTAAAGTGCGGTCTCTTTCACAGTGATCGTTATGTATATGGGTATATGGCATCTTCCGTCTTCAATTTGCCATGTATGTATATGTGTATATATTGGTAAAAACGGTAAAATAACAAAACAAGCTTTCTAACCAAATGCTTCTGATTTCAGTTCCACTGCGTAGCAAGTGTCTTCTACTATAAACTTGTGAATATAGCCTTAAGAGTAGATCTGGTAGACGGGAACTGAAAGGAACCCGTTGTGTGTGTATATATATATATATATACATACATATATATATATATATATATATATATATATATATATATATATATATATATATATATGAGCGTATGTTTTGTGTCTGTGTTTGTCCCCCTCAACATCTCTTGACAACCGGTGTTGGTGTGATTACGTCTCTGTAACCTAGCAGTTCGGCAAAAGAAACCGACAGAACAAGTATAAGCTTACAAACAATAAGAACTGGTGTCGATTTTGTCGACTAAGCCCCTTTAAAGTAGTGCCCCAGCATGGCCGCGGTCAAACGCTGAAATGTGTAAGCGAGTAAAAGAGTAAGACAGATTATCAAGTCTCAAACACCTGTTATCATTTCTCTGCAGGATAACGCAAATCTTGAGCGAAGCAATATCCTGAACTACAACTCAAGTGGGAGATTTGGGTAAGACCACTTGAGCGAAATATTAACACTGCGCAAAATGAAATAACATGAGAGACTAAAATGGATTAGTTACACCCTATATGCGTTATGTCAGCACAAGAATATACTGACGGACTTTCTCATAGTTTTTTCTATTCAGTTTAACTGATACGTGTTGTATTAAAACTTGGCGTATCTTGAATACACTTGTCGATGTGCAAACGGGTTAAAATGTCGAAGCAATTTTACTATATTAACGGCAGTATCGTCAAAATAGATTATCCCAATCAAAATATTATACAGAATAAACAGATAGCAAGATAATATGAATCCTTTTTGAACAATACCCAGTAAGAATATTTTTAAAACATACGCATAAATATTGATTTCATATTTTGGAACGGGTCCAGCAATTTAGAGTGAGGGGTTAGATCGATTATATAGACCCCGGCGTCAAATGGTAATCATTTTATCGACACTGGATGGACAAAATACATTAAATGAAAAAAAAAATTAATTCAGTGCAATTTCAGCAGAACGTAACGTTGGACAGGATATTGCTAAACATTTCTCCCGGTGTGCTAACGATTCTACCAGCTCACCTTAAACATAAGCGTCTAAATATTAATATATATGTATACATGTTTATATATACATACTAGTATGCATGCCTATGTGTATACGCACACACACACACACACACACAAAACAATTTCCAAAATGTTTCGTGCACAAGTAATTTATCTTTAATACTGAAGTAGCATAATATTATAAAATAATGAATAGAAATACAAGTAAAAGGAAAAAAAAATGTAGTTAATCTTACACTGAGAGAATATTTTTTCCAAGTACATGAAGTGATTTAACACAAAATAAAATGTGACAAAATTGTTACAAAAAGTGTCAGCACCTGTATCAGAAAAAATAAGCAAATTATTTTAAATCTCTGAACCTGTCATATACTTTGATAGATGGACGAAGTCGAAAGAATCTTGAAAATAAAGCAAGAGGTACAAAACCTATATAAAGAAATATTTAGAATAAGAGCAGTTTCTTGATGGAATGTCTAATTCGGTCAGTACTCTTAGATATCTTTGATAAAACATGAAGAATTATTTATCATTCTATCTGACAGGAAGCGCAAATAATTTATATACGGTTTGAGAATTGCACGCGTGTAGACAGAGTTAAGCGCAAAGATACACACAAACACATATTCACACACACACACACACTCACACAAGTACATATACACACGCATCACACAAGCATACTCACCCACTTGCATATATACACACACACATATACAGAGATATGCATCAATACAAATATGACAAATAATAACGATATGCAAAACGTAGGAAGATTATTGACCGAGCCTAATAGAAAAATATTATTCACATACATACGGGTGCATTTGTATATATGTCTGTATGCGTGCGTGTGTGTGTGTATGTGCACGCGTTGGTTTGTATTTCTGTATATGTATCCTGCTGGGCTATGTCTGTGAAAAATACATAAAAACGGATTAAATATTACTGTGATAGAGATTTATATTTAGAATGGCTTTATGCCTCATGATGCTCGTCAAGTTCATTGAAAGCGCTTCCCATAGCATCATCTCTCCTGTTACTATTACAACTAATATTGCTATCATTACAACTTTTCCCAGCATGAAGTTATCTATTAACACTATTTATAATTATTTCTCTCGAAGGTGGGGTTTTGCATGGTGCCATTTAGTACACTCTATATCGAAATACTTGGCGTAGTCGAATCAACGATGAAGTGTCAAAATGCTCATCTGATGTGCTAGAAATGTAGCTATCTCGCACAAAACTTTGATCATAGTCTTTTCAAATTAAAGCTTAGGTCATTGAGCAGATCTTTAAGAATAGCCGGGCAGAAATTGAAAAGTTGAATGATGACAAAATTATCTGGAAATGAACATAATATTTTTATTAATACGTGCTTCCATTCCGTGTTCATTCACGTATCAATATTCAAGTCTCATTCAATTGCACCGAACGGATTTCTAAGTCACATAACAGTAATTGCAACCTCACCTAAGCACATTTTCTCTGACACACATTCACACACATACGCGCACGCACATATGCAATTGAATAATGAATCGTCTATAAAGTTTGTGTTTTACTGCATCTGTTATTTTTCTAAATATGTTGCCTTCAACTACCGTTTTAGCCCGTCTGTTACGTACATGGAAATTAATTCCCTAAATGTATATCAAAATGTAATAAGGTATTGGAGTTTAGCGACGTACTCATAACTGAGCGCTTGAATATTGTAAATATATGCTGTGATGTCTACACATCATCAATTATATATATATATATATATATATTATATATATATATATATATATATATATATAATATATATATATATATATATATATATCTATATATATATATATATATATACATATATATATATATATATATATACATACATATATATTGATAAAAATGGTAAGTCAACAAAAGAATGAAAGGGATCTCCATATTATGGAAATAGAGGAATTTATCTGTAAATGTAATATGTGACAATTATTCGGTACCCTTGATAAAACTCCAAGTTTCAGATGCCGAAGTAGAAATCCACGCCGCCATCTCTTCAGTTATCCGGCCATCGGAAAAATACTATGAAAAATGACCGTTATACAAAGGGAAATTACTGTGTTAAAATAGTATTTTTCCGATGGCTGGATAACTGTAGATATGACGGCATGGATTTCCACCTCAGCATCCGAAACTCAGAGTTTTATCATGGCTACCGAATAATTGTCACATATTACATTTACAGATATATACATATATATATATATATATATATATATATATATATATATATATATATATATATATATATATATATATATATATTTAATTTATAGAGAGAGAGAGAGAAAAAAAGTGAAAGAGAGAAGTGCATACATATATAATTACTGTATCTGGTGAAAGATAAATATTATCTAATAGACACAATGCATATGTTTATATGCTGCTGCTACTTTCATGTGCTGAGAACATACAAAGCAATGTTTTATAACACGTTTGATATCTCGGCACAATCATCATATACAGCCCAGATGGCATATCGAATTCAAAACTGAATGATAGAAGAAACGAGAAAGAAGTACATATAAAATGTGGAAGGTTATAAAACCGGAAAACGAAAAAGTAATCTGAAAGAAGCAAAAGTGTTTATGGTAAAATTAATGAGATGTAGGAAAAGCTTCCCAAGTCTTCAATAGGAACTTAGGCATATATATGTATGCATGTGTATGTGTGTGTGCCTCTGTGTGCGTGCAGCTATGTGTGTATGTACGCAGGTATTAGACCCGTTCATGAAATGACAGCCAACATCATTCAGGAAAGCGAGAAGATATAATGTGGGGAGGTAAGGAGTGACCAAACTGTTGCTACTGCTACAGCTGTTGGTGTTGCTTAATCTCTGGTTAGTTCAGAAGAAAGTGACCTATGATAGAAGATTTCAAACTGTGAGCATTCTGCCTTTTCAACTAAATAGTCGGCATACATTATCCAAAATATCCTCCTTTTATGTCTTTGTGTACTTAATATTTTGATGTGTAGTTTATGCAGATTTTAGCTGTTATTTTTTCAGGTCAACCTAACACATAGAAAAGCTTTCGTTGGCTTCCAATGAAAAAAAAGGCTGTATGCGTGGGTGAGTTAACTGCATTATCTGCAATGGCGAAAACCATAATATATAATCGAAATGGAAGTAAGTTCGCATAGCAATTAAAAATATATGAAGATCGCCCGACGGTTGACCCTGAAACCGTATTGGAAACATTAGAGGGTTTCTTTTAAATGTAATGCTAAAATATTCCCCTTTAGTTTATATTCCTTAACAACAAATATCTCTGTTACTATTTCTTCTTCCAAGTTTTGTATTCTTTTTTTAATGAAAGATCTCATCTCATCATATCACTGCAACAACTGTTATCTTTCCTACCAACTCATCTTCAATTACCGGCATCCGTTTATCTAGCAATTCATTATAACCAACAAACAACAAAACAAAGTAATTCTTGGCATTTATTATTTCGTTTTATCAAAGATAAGTGCGGTGAAGTGAATTATAGTTAGGCTGCTGGCAAGGTAAGCTGAATTACACGACCCCATTGTATATATGGGTTGAAACCATTTCATATTCATCGGCATAAATACGCAAATTATCAGGTTTTTCTTTTAATCTCTGGAAACAGAACAACAAGAAAAGGCTTAAAAAAGAATGATGCTCTCTTTTGTTGAAGAACTTACGTTTATTTATTATTCACATTATTTTTATTTACATTAAAACGTCTATACACATATCAGTTGCGAACAGACACACAGATAAGCACAAACTCTTATACAGAAATACATACACATGTAATCACTACTGGCGATAGGATTATCAAATTATAAATTAAAGGTAACACCAGGAATTTTACTGATGAAATGACTCAATAGTTCTGGAAACGGTGGTTTTATTAAGCATATTTTGATGGCTGGGAATATAGATTTTATCACTCGGGGCTAACATTTATATATAACCAAAGTTGTTGCTTAAAACTAGGTTGAAAGCTATTAGTGGAGGATTTTGAATTTGATATACAATATTATTAAAATGTTAAGACCTCGAAATAAACCCTTATACTTGTGGTGAGGCATGTCCTGTGGTTAGTATTCCTTAATCTGCCATCTTGTAGTATTGTTATTGTACTTCCAGCATCTATAATTCATCAAGATGTTCTTATTAAATATCTTGAGGAATTGCTATTAACTGCAACGTATCTGCTGATTGTCACTCAAAAAAATTTCTAGCTAGATTATAAACTGCAGTTTTACTTAGAGGCCACTTAATTCAGATAATATTATCTCTGAGTTTTCTCTGAGGTTTCTGAGTTGCTCGATAGTAGCTGAGCTGTCGATCATTTCCTTAAGCCCTCTTTCATTTTAGTACGTCATGATAGCAGTTGGCAAGTTTATTAAACGTCATAGGAAATATTAGTTATTCCAATGGTTTCGTTGCAAAATGAATTAGTTTCCGATATTGGGAGATTGATTGCATTTGCCAATGTCTTGGTTTAATGTTATATGTTGGAAGATAACTGTACTGATATTAAGAATGGTTGTAATCTTAGGTCAGATACATAAGACCTGCTAAATACTTATTTCCTGCAACTATGTAGCGTGGATCCAGTTGCCCGATGCAAAACTAGCAAATTAGTTCTGTCAGAACAATTCCAAGTCTAAGGCCTTTCAATTTAGTTCATAAAGCAATAATGATGCAAATTTGTAACGGATCATATACGGTAAGTCCCTTGTAATATATATTGATCCAACATCAAAAACGCTAGCCACTTTCCAATCTTCGGAAACTATCATTGAATATCTTGAATGTCCCTGTGTGTGAGATTATGTCCAATAATTACTAGTGAAGTAAATGTATTTTCTTCAACGGACTCACTCCTTGTTCAAAGAAGATATTAACATCAGCGGATAAAGTTTCAGAATGTCGGATCGAATGAATCAGTTGCAATAGTATGGTCTCAATTTTCAGGAGCTTTGCTGTTATTCAATCGACATTGTTTAAAACATAGTTTCTACCTTTTATATATATTTTTTTTTTTCGATGGGATTTTGAATTTGATTGCGAAGTAGAGTTCATTTTCAGTAGAATTATGAAACTGCTTTTATGTTTTACAAAACATTGTTGTTGTCAAAGATATTCAGGATGACATCCTCCTCTTATTGAGGTTTATTATTCTATAATCTTGTTTTATTTTACTACTATAAAATTTTATTGGCTTTACACACACACACACACATACACACACACATACACACATATGTATATATATATATATATATATATATATATATATATATATATATAAACTGTCCGACGAACGAGAACGTGAAACGCAGCCCAGCAGTTTTTATGTATGCATGTATGTATCTATGTATGTATTACACTGTCATATTTTTCAGTATGCTTGCGTTGTATTCTTACCGTTGATATATGATATTTCTAAATTCGTATATTCGTATATTCTTCAACTGATAATGACAGTCGATATTTATGCAGTGCGAATAAAACTGTTTAATAACCTTAATTATGTGGTTAATGAGTTCCATAATCTAAACCAAAATTCAGTTGTCAAAGCAGATAAAATTTTTGTGGTATGGTTCATTAACACACAAATACCCATCCAATATTTTCCATTAGCCGCTTCGTTTCATATGTATTAGAGAATGTTGAGATATACTGAATGGAATATAAAAATGTATATTGTATGAAAGATGTGTTTTGTTCCATATATAACAAATCTTTTCGGTCGTCAAATATGCTGAAATTTATAGAAGTATGCACCATATCTATACATTCACATATATACGCCCCACTCCTGTATTATATATTTGCGTGTGGGTGTGTGAATGTGAATAAATGTATATGTGTGTGTGTGCGCGCGTGTGTGTGTATATTCGCTTATATTCATATATTTCTCCCTCTCTCTCTCTCCCTACATACACATATATGTGCGTGTGTGTGTTTGTATATAAGCGTATGTGTTCCATGCGTATACACGCGCATAGACTCTATCACACAAACACACACGTGCAGACATATACATATATATATATACATATATATATATTATATATATATATATAATATATATATATATATAAATTATATATA
>NC_043006.1:77133881-77146381 GCF_006345805.1 Octopus sinensis
ACGGTTTTCATACCGTGTCTTTCTATGTATCTGCGTGTGAGTTTCTGTTTCTATACGTATCCGTGTGCGTAAAGGTTTCTTTAACTGTGAGTGTACCTGTTTGCGTTTATGATTTATGGGGCACGCTAGACATCCATGTTGTCTTGTCAACATTGACGTACATTATTCTTTCATAATATTTCTCCGATATTTTTTGTTGTTCTCTTCTTAATTTTATTCTCTGAATTGTCAATCATTTCAAAGAACCTCCGACAATTTTGCTCCATGCATCGATAAATATAAAAATGACATTTATAACTAGATTCACATCATTCAATTTTCTCTCCTCCATCGCCGGTTTCTTCATGTAATGATACAAGTATGCTGAAAGCAACGTGCCTATTACTTCGATTCTAATTTACTGACGACTCCGCTACCGGAATGGCGCATGCGCATATAAAAAAAGGGAAATCATATTGACCTATTTTGTACAAAAAAAACCCACCTTCTTTACTGGTTTCAGTCATTGACTGCGGCCATGCTGAAGCAACGCCTTTATTCGGGCAAATCGACCTCAGGACTTATTTTTTGTAAGCCTGGTACTTATTCTATCGGTCTCTTTTGCCGTACGCTAAGTTACGGGGACGTAAACACACCAGCATCGGATGTTGGGGTGACAAATACAGACACTTACACACACACACACACACATATTATACATATATATATCAAAATGATGGAAGGTAAAATTGATCTCGGTGAAATTTGAACTCAGAATTCTGCCCTTCGTCCTTTCAAATCGACATAATATATAAAGATGTGTGTGTATGTGTGTGTGTGCATGTGTTTACGTATGTATGCGTGTGTGTGTGTGCGTGTGCACCTTTTGTGATATCATGTAAATGGATTGTGACTTTTGTAATAATATTTCACCAAGCCAGTGACGTGTGTGTGCGTATGTCTGAAGTATTATAGGCAACCTATTTCTCTAAGTATGTATGCATATTGTTGCTTCATGTGTGTAAAATTCTGTACGGTTTTCATACCGTGTCTTTCTATGTATCTGCGTGTGAGTTTCTGTTTCTATACGTATCCGTGTGCGTAAAGGTTTCTTTAACTGTGAGTGTACCTGTTTGCGTTTATGATTTATGGGGCACGCTAGACATCCATGTTGTCTTGTCAACATTGACGTACATTATTCTTTCATAATATTTCTCCGATATTTTTTGTTGTTCTCTTCTTATTTTATTCTCTGAATTGTCAATCATTTCAAGAACCTCCGACAATTTTGCTCCATGCATCGATAAATATAAAAATGACATTTATAACTAGATTCACATCATTCAATTTTCTCTCCTCCATCGCCGGTTTCTTCATGTAATGATACAAGTATGCTGAAAGCAACGTGCCTATTACTTCGATTCTAATTACTGACGACTCCGCTACCGGAATGGCGCATGCGCATATAAAAAAAGGGAAATCATATTGACCTATTTTGTACAAAAAAAACCCACCTTCTTTACTGGTTTCAGTCATTTGACTGCGGCCATGCTGAAGCAACGCCTTTATTCGGGCAAATCGACCTCAGGACTTATTTTTTGTAAGCCTGGTACTTATTCTATCGGTCTCTTTTGCCGTACGCTAAGTTACGGGGACGTAAACACACCAGCATCGGATGTTGGGGTGACAAATACAGACACTTACACACACACACACACACATATATATACATATATATATCAAAATGATGGAAGGTAAAATTGATCTCGGTGAAATTTGAACTCAGAATTCTGCCCTTCGTCCTTTCAAATCGACATAATATATAAAGATGTGTGTGTATGTGTGTGTATCTATATTTATATATATATATATTGTAATATGTGTCATTTATTCGATAGCCATGATAAAACTCCGAGGTTCGGATGTCATGACTACCGAATAATTGTCACAGTGTATTTACAAATAAATTACTCTACTTACATAATATCGAGGTCCCTTTCATTCTCTTGTTGTCTTACCATTTCTATCAATATATTTATATGTTTGTGTGTGTGTGTATGAATATATACAGATATATAAATGTACACACACACGCACCTACGCACTGACACACACACCCATACACACGCACGCATCATACGCTTGTAAGCGTACAGAATGTAATTATAGGTTTCAATTTGTCTATCTCTCTATATATGTAAATATCTACCTGTAATTATGTGTATGTGTGTGTGTGTGTATGTGTGTGTGTGTGTGTGTGTGTGTGTCTGTGTATACCTACAAAAATATAATTAAGCATAGACAGGTGTATAAATAACCCTGTACAAAGCTAGGCTTGGATGCGTTTCTCCCAACCTCAGAAAAGTAACGTCATTACTTTTACACACAAATATGAATAATTCATTCAGAAGCACATCTATTGCTTTCTGACAGATGGAAGATCTCTGTGTATACGTGTGTGCGCGCATGTCTGCTCGTGCTAATGTGTATGCATACACGTGCATATATACAAAACGTACACACGCTCACATACACACACACACACACACACACACACACACACACACATATATATATCTACATACATACATGTGGTTGTTATTTGATCTTATAAGTTTTGGAGCGACATTGTGTATCTTCCTCTGCGGGATCATATTTTAATTTGCGCTTTTCTCTATTGGAATGAAGAATAAATTTCGTTTTTGGATTTGGTTTGCAATATTCTTTATGTGAGTTCGTGTGTTGAAGCATATTCTGTTGTGTCTGGGGAAAATCATTTTCTTTTTGTGCCTTATAATTTAACACACTCACTCAAAGTTTGCAAGACGCAACGAGAAGTTTAGGAAAATAAGAATAAGAAATAAGTGGAAATTTTACCGGTGTGTGTGTTAAATTATATGGCACAAAAAGAAAATGACTCTCTCCCCAGACACGACAGAATGAAGAATGTACTTTTAAAGGAAATGTATTGTATACCAGTACTTTATCCTTCCATTCTGTTCTTTTCCTCCTATTAAGAATATATTACGTGTGCGCGTGCACGTATGTCTGTGTGACTCCTGTGTATGTTTATGTGTATTCACGTGTGTTACTCTGTATGTGCAACAAACGTGTGCGCGTTAGTGTTGTTGTTTTACCCTGTGGACAATTTAAACTGTACACTCATTATGGTTGCGACATCCTAGGTTTGTTTTTGTCTTACGAAGAATATAGTATGTTATATCGATTTCGTAACGATGATGGCACGAGACCAGCAATTTTCGGGAAGGGGATAAGTTGATTTCATCAACACCAGTGCTCAACTGGTACTTATTTTATCGATGCCGAAAGGATGAAAGTTAAATTCGACTTCGGCGGGGTTTGAACTGAGAAGGTCAAAACAAACGAAATGTCACTAAGCATTTTGACCTGTGTGCTAATAATTCTTTTAGCTTGCCGTCGTAACATATGCAATATCAATGAAACTTGGTGAGTAGGACATAGGAGTATTAAATGTTAACACCGAACATAAATTCACCTCTGTATATACATCAATGATCTGCAAAATAGCCATCAGATTGTAAAATATGTCATTTCAAGATGGAAATATTTACTTGTGTCTGTTTCATAATGCGGATGTTCTTTAACCAGGAATTTTCGAACTGAGTAATTGTACTCTAGCTGTAAACAATATATTACGGCAGCTGACCGAGGACATGATACAGATTTAAAACAGCATTAAACCAAATAGAAAATCAACTGCTATAAACCTTAGCAATAATTTATAATCTTCAGAAATATGTTATTCTTGTTTTGTGCCATATATCTGCTTTTTACGTAGAAATATTTAGCTTCATATGACAACCCAATCACAATGAGGTTTCATAAAAAAAAAAAATGTGAGGTAAGAAATCAAATAAAATACTTAAAAGTGAATCGGTTTTCCCCAGTTAGAGAAAAGAAATATGTCAAACACAACGCTTATGGATTATTACAATGAAAATATGAATTAATTCACAGACTTTGAGCAGTTTCTAATAAAAGAAATGAAAAGCAGGAAACAGGAGAAAGACTGGAAAATTCAATAGATGTCTAGGGCAGATAAAGCAATAAATACAGAACTGTATGCTTTTGAATAATACGATGAGATAAAAAAAAAAAAAGAGAAAGAAAATAAAAATTCAGCCATTGAACTGTGCTGAAGAACAAGCCGACTCTTAATTGTCAAATACTTCTTAAATCAAAACAATATTGATTAAGTATTTAGAATTACAAACTTGAACGTAAATGAAAAGCAAACAGACGTATTGAGCAGTATCAAAAAGATTTCTCAAAGACACAACAAACTCGACCATGTATATTCAATAAAAGAAACAAACACAAATTTAAAAGCATAATAATATTGTGCAGATAAAGAAAATAACAATAAGGAAATTCTTAATCCCTGTTGGCCATCAAGTTTTCTGGCATAAAAACTTCATAAATCTGCTCTCAGCATTGCAAAGACATAATGCTCAATATTTAGCTGAAATTGTACTAACATAACAAGTTCGTATACATCTGTACGAGAGAAAATGGGGTAAAATGATACATGAGAGACCTCTTACATGGTAACCATTGTCTGATTATTATCGGCAATGTTTACTGTTGGAAGGCACATTCTTTCTGCTTGAATTTAGAACTTTAATTCTCTGAATAACTGGAAGTAATTGTGAGAAACAAAAGGCCTGTTTGATATATATATATATATGAAAAAACAAATCAAAAATAGAAAATGCTAAGATGATTTTATAGTGAATCTTTCAGTACCGGTTTCGGTCATTTTGAGACCTTTTCAACTGTAACGATTAAATAATTAAATTTAGAAAAATTTAGAAAAATTAGAAGAAAGGTTTTTTTAAAGGAATACTTCCATAGTAGTGTTCAGATATAGGTGGCATTCTGCCTTTCTCTGACTCCCTTGTTTGCAAACAAAGGAGTCAGAGAAAGGCAGAATGCCACCTATATCTGAACACTACTATGGAAGTATTCCTTTAAAAAAAACCTTTCTTCTAATTTTTCTAAATTTTTCTAAATTTAATTATTTAATCGTTACAGTTGAAAAGGTCTCAAAATGACCGAAACCGGTACTGAAAGATTCACTATAAAATCATCTTAGCATTTTCTATTTTTGACTTGTTTTTTCATATATATCAACTCGTGTGTTCCTTTCCACCCTTATACATATATATATTATATATATATATATATATATATATATATATATATGTGTGTGTGTGTATATGTATATATATATATACTTAAGGGAGATACAAGTGGCGTCATAACATTATAACATTTGCTTGCAACATTCGCTGACATGCTGGATCAGGTAAAGCTCAAGAAACGTCATCATCCGGGGAAGCCAACAGCAGCAATGTAGTTCGTGAAAGAAGGAAAAACGCCAGTGAGGACAGGAAAAAAGACACTTAGGTTACTATATGGTTCTGAATCCTGAGATATAGAAGTGGACCTGGGAAGAGACTGCAGTTTCACCAGGTCGTCCTTACAACCCTGAGGCCGGATGTGGTTCTGTAGTCTGAAAAGACTAAGAAAATATTCCGGAATGGATCAGGCCTACGAATTGTAGCATGCCAAGCTCGAGAGCTTTTTCTGCATGATTGCAGGGAGAGTGATGGCAGTCGGGATTTTTAGGAGTCGAGGTTGGTTGAAGGGGATTCGGTGTGGAAGATGCTTACAACAATTAGAATTGGAGGAAAGGAGCCAAAGGTGACTGTGTGTAAAATGGGAGCAGCAGCAGCAGCTTAAAAAGCCTCAGCTGGGTTGGTTATGGAGCAAGAGAGAAACAAGTTAAGCTGGAAGCAAGAAGGGGATGAGGAGCAATGATTTTGCCACTTGCATTGATCCACCAACGGTGGGATATTACGTCCAGGCTCGAAACTCCCGATGATCGTTGGATAGCGTCTCATAAGATCATCTCTTCTGGCCAAAGTTCCATTCACTTTGATTTCGTCGCAAAAAATCGCGTGAAAAAAAATCGCCAAAAACAATCGCAGTAATGAAAAACATAGGAATTCGATTCGGAATGCTTTTAATTTACTCACATTTTTGGCCTTTAGATTATAAAAATTGTTATCATACAAAAAAAAATATGTAGCAAAACGTCACGTAAAATATTGCCGAAAACAATCACGGTAATGAAAACTTGGGAATACAAAAAATTCGGAATTTACGGGGTCACCCTGATTCTAAAATGATACGATATGTTGGGCTACGGTCTCCAGGAGTAAAGTTGAAGAAGGGTGAGACACTGACACATTGACGTTCACAATTAATATAGTATATTAAGGCGGCGAATTCAAGGAACTCATTCATTAAGCTTTTCTATTAAAATTTGCCAACCCTTACTGAACAGCTTTCGTCACAGCTTAGAGTGCAACTAGCCTTAATAGGGTCCAGCATGGCTTCAGTCTAATGAATGAAAAAAGTAAAAGAATAACTTAATATATCATGGCTGTTGTGTCCCTTCACCCTTTGCCTGTCTTGTGTCTTTTTAACTATCTATCCAGAATTCTCCCTACTTTCCAAGCAAGCTTGGTGGGCTTAATGGCTTATAACTTGCATATGCGCTGTAGTAATAGCAGCAGAAGCAATAACAAGTGTAGTAGTAGTAGCAGTAGTAGTAGTAGTAGTAGTTAACATGAAATATAATAAAGAGAAATGCTGCGAAATGTTCGAATAAATATATATGTACAGACAGACGTATAGTACATTAATAGACTTGTCTTAGCCCTCTTATTATTAATAGCAACCAGGCGAACAATAATTGAAGAAGGCTGCTACTGCTGCTGCCGTGGCTGCTGCTGCTGCTGCTGATATTTATGAGTTTCGTACAAAAGAATCTGAAAAAAAATCAATAAACTGTAAACGTAAAAGAACGCAATGAAAGAACAGCAAAAACAAATAAACTAGACATATAAGAAGGCCTCTTTTTCATGGTCGGTCAACCTCAGCGAAACAGAAATAGTCACTAACTATTTCTTAAATCATACACTGCCATATTTTGAAAATAGGACAGTGCACATCAGAAAACATACGTATAGATACACTATATCTGACATAAAGACAGGACGGTCGCAGCTGGAATGATTTTATTCATAGGATTGATTGAATTGATTTGACCTGAGGTTAAACTGTCAAAGAACTATCAAGAGCAACAACGAAATTAACCCTTATAATTATAACGCATACTTTACGCGAGATTCTTTTCAGAATGGTTACCAACCACATGTTTCCGGGTTCAGTCCCACTGCGTGGCACCTTGGGCAGGTGTCTTCTACTATAGCCTCGGGCCGACCAAAGCCTTGTGAGTGGATTTGGTAGACGGAAACTGAAAAGAAGCCCATCGTATATATGTAGATATGTATATATGCGTGTGTGTGTTTGCGTGTCTGTGTTTGTCCCCCTAGCATTGCTTGATAACCGATGCTGGTGTGTTTATGTCCCCGTTACTTAGCGGTTCGGCAAAAGAGACCGATAGAATAAGTACTGGGCTTACAAAAAGAATAAGTCCCGGGGTCGAGTTGCTCGATTAAAGGCGGTGCTCCAGCATGGCTGCAGTCAAATGACTGAAACAAGTAAAAGAGTAAAAGAGAGTAAGTGAAGACATACAAACACACACGTACCCACACACGTGCACGTCTGTGCATGTGTGTATGTTTGTCTGTGGTTGTATGCGCATGTATATTTGGCTGTGTATGTGTGCACGTATTGAATGTAGACAGAGACGGGATAGCACATTAATTGTCAATCAAATTTTTACCTGACATAAAATTAGCAAGAAGAAACAAAAATAAGATACACGGAAGCTCACCAGGTGGGAAAGCGTAAAACTTGGTAAGAAACCATAAAATGTATATCACAACTACAAGAACTGCAAATATAATTAACGCTACTACTACTACTACTACTACTACTACTACTATTACTGCTGCTGTTAACAGTTGTAAATATTTCAGATTTAAGTAGAAGTTCAACGGATTTGAGGGGACGGGCTAACAGATAATAACGACCTTGAATGGATAAAAAGCAACCATGTCCTGAGCGGAGGTTGAACTCAAAATGTAAATAATCGCTAGAGATACAGCAAAAATACTTTTTCCGAAGACCTAACAGAAATCTTTTTTCGATTGTAAACAGAAAACATTAAATTTTGCAGGAGGAATTTTAGTAAATTCCATCAAACCCTGTTCAGGATTGGCCCTTTATTTTACCGACCCAAATAAATATCAGCAAATGTAAACTTCAGCAGGATTTCATCTCAAATCGTAAAAGAATAACAGAAGAAATACTGCCTGAGATTCTAACAATATCCCGCACGTTATAATCTGCCACATAGGCACAGATTCTCAGATTAAAGAACGGAAAATATCAATCATATCAAGTTCTGTACTTAACTGGTTAAATATATTATTCCTAACAGATAAGTAAAAGACAAATTTATCATCAGTGAGGTTTGAACTGGAGTAAATAACAGCGCATTTTTCCCAATTCACTAACTATTTTTACAAGGTACTCCTCTTGTAAACGAGTATCTTAGAAGGATGGTAATCATCCCATTAAATAGTACCTCTTATTTAAATGCTAAGGAGGTGCATAGCTTAGCAGTTAGGGTCTTACAGTTATGGTCATAAAACTGTGGTTTCGAATCCTGGCCCAAGCGATAATTGTGTTCTTAAACAAAACACTTCACTTCACGTTGCTCCTGCATACTCAACTGGCAAAAATTAATAAACGGCGTCTCGTCCGTCCAGAGCTGGGAAATATATATATACATGAGAATCCGGGAAATCTGCCTTATGAGCCTACGGCTCGGGAAGGACCATTGATGCTTTTTTTATGGTTTCACTGGTACTTATTTCATCAATCCCAAACGATGAAAAGCAGAAGATTTCGAACTCAGAAGGTAAAGAGTTGAAACAAATAGCGTAAATAATTTTTCTACACCTTAACAATTAGTTCGTGGACAAGAAGAAACGTTAGAACAGCCGAAAAAATGATTGCAGTAATTGTTCTGCATCTTTATGTTATAAGCCCAGTTCTCGCCGAGATCAACTTAGTCTTTCGTCCTTTTCTTGTTAACGAAATAGAATGGCGGTCGACAAGTGGAGCCGACGGTAGCGACAAACGACATTCCCTGGAAGCTGGCCATAAATTACAATCGCTAATGAAGGTAGAGAACTGGCAGAATAAAAAAAAAAAAAAAAACAGTCAGTATTACGCTCCAACTCTTAACGTCCTCATTTGAATCCCAGTGAGATAAGCTTTGCATTCTTCATCCCTCTGGGGTGTCAGTCAACTAAAAACCGGTTAAGCAATGGAGTCGATGGCGTCCACTATTCCCTCTTCTCAAGACTGCTAGTTTCGTGACTAAATTATAAATCACGATTATTATTAATTTTTTTTTTTCAATATTTAAAATGAAATATTTCGCAGAAAATAAAACGTTTCCTCTAGCAATTTTACAACAAAAAAAGTGACATTCTGATAGAATTGAGATAAAAATAATATTCTCCAAAACGACTCAACGAATCAATAGTTTTATTTCTTCCTCGTGTAGTGGAGAAAGATATAAGACAACGTAAAGTAGGTTGTATTATTTTTGCTGCTGCTGGAAGGTAGAGATAGATTTTAAACACGTAAATTGGCCGAACAGGGTGGATGCAACACTAATGTAAAAAGCTTATGGGTAGAATTGTTACTAATGAGCAGCTTTTGGAACGTAAATAGCGGAGAAGAAGAGTGAAGTCGGAAGAAGAGATCGGTAAATAGAATGATCTATCGATTACTTCTTAATGCCGGCAAAAATATATCAAATACATTTGCTATATGCATCAGTATATATTTCTGCGTATGTTTGTAGGCCTAATTAAGCATCTATATTTAAAAGTATCTCATGAGTTTTCACTATATGTGTATCTCTCTAAAGTATCATTTTTATTTAATCATCTTTTTATCGTAGGTAAATAGATAGATTGATTGATACATTGATAAATAAATAGATAGATAAATATGTATGTCTATATATTTCCTTAAATGTATGCACGTCCGTCGTTTACATGAAAGTATATGTAATTGCGTGTGTATGTGTGTGTGTATGTGTGTGCTTGTGTGTGACATATACAGTTATGTATAAGTACTATGCTAAAATAAACTTGGTGAAAGCATATGCACATATTTGCATTGATATAAGTGTGAGGGTGTATGCGCGTATGCGTGCATTTAAAGAGAGAATAATCTTTAATATCACAGAAGATATATAATTCAGGACTGCCTCAATCTATTAACAATTAAGTAGCAACAGTGTTGAACGATATCTGGTAGAAGATAGCATGAACGCAATCATGTCTTCCTAGTAAATACCGAGTATACTTCATCTATATAGTCAAAAGTCATTATCTAACGTCTGAGAGCGTCCTTATTTTATCTGGACGGATATACGATAAATGATATATCAAGTTAACTTCTGAAATATAAAGTGTTCTGAAAGTCTAAGTTACTATGCTACCAGACAGCCTAGAGATATACAGTTCACTCTGTCCCTTGGTAATTGCCGTAATTGAAACTTAGTTGTAAGCATGGTGTACCACTGAACTATAAATAAGTGTAACAATAGAAAACAGCAGAAGTACAGAATATTTTGAGAGCATTTCTTTTTTCTTTCTGACGTTCCGAGTTCAGTTTATATCTCGGAAAAGATTAATATTTGTTTATTTGTATTTTACCGCTGTTGGTGAAATATATCGTGGTTATCACACGCACATACACACACAAGCATGCACACAAACATATGTGCGTGTTTATGTATATATATATATATATATATATATATTGCATCTATTTTCTTACCTCCACCTCACTCTCTATTTTGTATCACATCTAAACTAACTATGACTTAACTTTCCTATCACACTGTCTCTGATGAAGGGATATTATAAATAAATATCCTTGAAACAGCTGTAAGACCTTCAATCTATAAACGCTCTAATATCTATACAGCCTTGTTTTTTTTATCTTTTTACGCAAAAAATTCTTATATATATATATATATACATACATATATATATTGTGTAGGTTTCCCACCACCACTTGACAAGCAATATTGGTTTGTTAATGCACCTGTCATTTTTGGGCTTCAGTAAGAGTAACCGATAGAAAAAGTACTCGGCTTAATAAAATCTTAAAAAAAATAAAATAAAATAAAATAAATCACGGGGTTGATTCGTTCAACCGGTGACCCAACTTGACTGCCATCTAAATACTGAAGTAAGAGAGAAAGAGAGAGAGAGAAAGAGAGAGAGAGAAAGACACAGAGAGAGAGAGACAGAAAGACAGCGAGAACAGTGAATGTAATGTCCTTTGCCGACATTTGAAAGCTGGCATTTTGTACTTAAGCTATCATTGTATTGACATTGGCTGACAATGTCTTATATTCAATAACGTTTTGTGGTAGTTTTATAAGCATCAAGCTGCGATTATCTGATACATTCTAAATATTCGTCTTTGCGAAAAACCAATGAAAGCAAGGATCCTTACCATCCCCAAAATTGCTATCGGTACCAACATGACATGCTTTTTTGAAATGGCACAAAAGGTAGAAGTTTTGCAATTCAAGACTATCGAACAGTCTAGTATTGATTATGTTCACATAGTTTGTTCAATCGCTAACTTAATGCGAAGTAATATAGAAAGAAAATCGATATAACTTTCAATGGATGGAGGAGAATAGAGTCTTCTAATATGATTGTTCTTTGATTCCATATCAGAATTATAAATGCTGCTATTCAGATAACAATCATTAATCTTTATCTGTGTGGAGGGCTCTTTTTTATTGAGATTTATATTTTATTTAGTCCTTTTTTTCCTTGCTTTTTTCTTTTCTTTTTTTCTTTTTTTGTATTTTTAAGTTTTGTGATATGAGACTGGAAGTCTGAAGTGTGCTGCTGATCCAATATTGATAGATGCTAGGGAAGAGAAAATAATGCAACTTCTTTGCAATGAATAAATCGTTTTTCACTTTTCCTCGTAAACATATGTCAATGTCACCACCATTTATAATTTCAACATATTAGCTGCCGTAAGGAGATATTTGGATATCATTGCTATTATAAGCTGTCCTGCGCAGAAAACTTATATACACATTTTGTCTACAATTTACACTGACAGAATTTCGCCCGCAGTTAATACATACACCGGCGATGTAACCTTCCTGTCGACGCTATACAATTCATCATAGAAGAGTGAATGAATTGCATTTATTTAAATACCTAGTTAAATTGAACTGCTATAGTATCCCGGCTGGTTTAGTGAGACATAACAACCCGAAAGTCAATGCGATGGCTGTCTTTTCGTAGGTGCTAAACTGTCTACAGATATTTAAACTTTTGTACAGAACTAGCATCAGCCGGGTACTGCTTATAATGTAGTTATCGTACAGTATTCTTATCTTATTTTATAGTGTTTTTGATTGATGTTTTTATTGT
>NC_043006.1:77153881-77201381 GCF_006345805.1 Octopus sinensis
TAATATATATACATGTGCGCGTGTGTGTGCGTATAATTTACCGAAAGTCCCGCCCAGTGTTGTGTGAGATAATCTCTATGTGAGTAGAGTAGAATTTAATTTACTTTGGACACATGCTAATGGAAAATATCCATGTTCTTCGCTGTGTGAGACTCCATATATTCCAATCTAAAACTTTCGTATGCAAAATATAAGCAACTGCAAGTAGAGGAAGAAATGTGGTGTTATGATAATAACATAAATGTTATTATAGTATAACAGTGTCATGCCATTTTCGTAAAAGATTGGATAACAAACTGAATGACCGCATATAAGTGTTATCTATGTATATTCACATCTCTCAAAAATGATTATAATTGAATAAACGTTACGAAGTGCTCAGCATAGTTATTAAATATTTACATATTCCAACAAATGTTAAATTTAATCAGATTACGCTTTTGTATCAAGTTAATGAGCACTCACGTGGCATTTATATTTAAATATCAATAAAAAGAGAATTTTATGCAGTAAAAGATTTAGAGGAATACCCGCTGCGTTCCTAGATCGAATTATTGCAGCCCATAAATTTCTCCTAATCCATTTGTATATTGTGTATGCTTATCATTTAAGCAATAGTGTGCATGATTCAAATTAGCGCAACTGCTGCACTGATGATCACCAATGACGCAGAAACACGTATCTACAACCTTCACTTATCTCGAGACGCGATAAAATATTTTTCTTCGTAGCAGTCCCGGACATCTATTGTTTCTTCAGATTATCGACTCCACTCCTTTTGAGAATGTCGCGATTCGGGCAAGACGTTCGTTTACCGTCTCTCAGCGTGTAACAAAATTTAATAAATTAATATTTTAGAATTCACCTTTCTGCGCTCTTGTTGTTGAAATCGATACAACTGACAACTCTCAGATATATCTTTCACACACCCACGCACACGCACACACACACATACGCTCACTCAAACTAAAACAAACACAAACACACATATACATATATATATATATACGTCTATCTGTAACCCTCCTTCGCTCTATCAATTTCTCTTTCTCACTCTCTCCAACTGTCTGTCTCTCTCATGCCCTTAATGTATATGTATATATGTACGTATATGTATATATGTGTGTATCTATACATACGTCTGTGTATATATATGTATGTGTGTGTGTATACCAGCATGGAAGGGGAACGTTAAACAATGGTTATACATACACACATATACTCACATACACACACACACATATATATATATATATAATGAATACATATACATACGGACACAAATGTATATATCCACTTACATAAACGTGTGTACGTACGTACACGTCTTCCCCAAATTCCATCGTTTCTACTTTTTAGTACTTTTTATTGTTTGTCTTTTGCAATTTTCCTTTTTTCACAGTTTAATTAATTTATTTATTTCTAATAGTTTCTCTTGTTTCATTTGTTCATACTTCTGTTCCTACTTTTTTCTCATTCTTTCATTATTTCTGCTTCTCGATCTGACTGACTTTCATTCCATTTTCTTTTATTGTACCATCTCTTTCATAAACTGAAAAAAAAAAAATCTCTTCCTCTCTCACCTCTCTTCCCACATTCCTTCTACCTCCCCCTCTCTCTCTCTCTCTTTCGTTGTTTAGTAATTAGTTTTTTCTTTATTCTTCTCCTAAATTCATGTTTCACCTGCTTTTCTAATTTCCCTCTGTGGTATAATGTGTTATGTTAGTGACTTTTATTGTTTATTTTCAAACTCTTTATATTCAGTTGATTGCTTGGACAGACAAAAATAAACATAGAAAGAAATGATAAACACCATAAACAAACAAGAAAAGAAAAGAAGATTACGAATACAAATAGTATTTAAACCACCCTTACCATTACAGGCACAAACTACTAAGCCATCTCAGACAGCAATGTAAACCACAATTATAAATACCAACAATAGCTAACACCACTACAAACAGAAGCATAAAAGAACCACACACATAACCGCCATTGCTAACAATGTTTAAACCACTGATAGCATTAAATGTACCAAAAGTATCACGTTTGCTAATAACAGCCATTTCACCAAAAGCCACATTAACAACAATAGCAACAACAACATTAAAACCAAACAACAAAATTATTTAACCAGAGAGTCCCTCCGTG
Source organism: Octopus sinensis (assembly GCF_006345805.1). Taxonomy (NCBI): domain Eukaryota; kingdom Metazoa; phylum Mollusca; class Cephalopoda; order Octopoda; family Octopodidae; genus Octopus; species Octopus sinensis. The sequence continues at coordinate 77,156,033 of NC_043006.1, forward strand.
CTACTAATAGCAACAAAATATTTCTGAAATCCCACATTGCCGCCTTGAATAAGGCAATGACCGGTTTATGAGCGTTATGTTGATTACAGCGACCAAACGGATAACCTGCACATTGAATTACGTCACAAAAAGGACTGAATTAATTCTCAGATAAAAACCAACGTGACACACTTTACATCGCATCTGGACAATTGAATTATAGTCATAGTGCATCCGATGGGCTTCTCCATACTTTCCGTCTGTCTAAATTCAATCATGATGCTCTCGATGATCTAATATATTTCTGCTACTAGACGTTGGGCATGCTGGATGAAATACTCCATGAAGTGTTCTGTCGACCAAAGCACCTCAAACCCGACTAATTCATTTAAGCCTGATAGTTATTGTACCGCCCCTTTGGGGCTTGTTAGCACATTAGTTCGTGTGTTTTGTTCTGAACCTCGTATTTGATTTTGTATTTATACTTTTAGCTTATAGGTTTAATCTGTGGCACGATCTGTGTCCTATCCACTTTACAGGATGGAGCTGGAGCAGAGGGTGGATTCCTCTGCATTGACATTATGGGAACAGCACTTTTTCCATAATTTCAATATGTGGGATCAAGCCCGGAAACTTATGCTTGCAAAGGTTAATTATCTACTGTTTTAGCAATGCGGGTATCGATGAAATAAGGAATTTCAGTACACAGTTATCTTTTGGAAAGACACGTTGTTTATTAATGTATAGTCCCGACCGAGAAATAAATTACTGTTATTGATTACTGTTCCATCAATCCATCACACAGCCTGGATCTATTTTCTAACCCCGAAATCCCTGTGGCATATTTCAGGCGTAAATTGAACTCAGCGAGTCCAGTGAATCGGAATAGATATCTAGAAGTATTTCATTGGACAGCTTCACGACTCTGTCATTTCAGCGTTTTTCGGTAATACGCTGCCGCAAAGTAAAAATAATTAAGTTCTTATCAAGTTGATATAATATAAAACTCATGACTCAATTTTCGAATAATTCTATGTATATATGTGTGTGTTTCTGTGTGTATGCGTGTGTGTGTGCGTTTGTGTGTGTGTATGCGTGTGTGTGTGCGTTTGTGTGTGTGCGTTGTGGTGTGTGTGTGTGTGTGCGTGTGTGTGTGTGTGCGTGAGTGTGTGTGTGTGTGCGTGTGCGTGTGTGTGTGTGTGTGTGTGTGTGTGTGTGTGTGTAATGGAGTTAAAAACGATTATGATATTTAAAGCATTTGATACGTGACATAACTTTCAGGTAATTTCAGAACAGACCGTAGGAAAATTTTCCATTACTCAAGTTCTTTATCAGTTAATACATTTCAAAGTATTTTCAAATGTATTAACTGAGAACGGCCTTGCGTAAGGGAAGAATTTCCTATTGCTTCTTACGTAATGATCTAAAACGTACATATTAAATTCTTTCAGAATATCATTATTTGGTTTGACTTCGTTCTTGCTCTATATACGACTCGATGCCTGAACAAACTGCCCTATCACATTTCCATTATTATTTTGAGATAAAATTTTTCACTCGTTAGTAATTTAACACTGCTTTGTTGTGTAGTTGAGCTAGCTTGGTTATATGCATACACGCTGTTTTGTTAGTGTGTCTATGTGAATTATCATACGTCCGTCTGTATTCGTCTATTCATGAGTACGTCTGTGTTTTTATTTGGACGCGTATGTTACATTTTAAAGTCTGTTTTTACTTTGTATTATTGTATGAGTCCTTTTAAGTTGTTTGTTTGTACGTTATGTACATATATACGCGAGTGTGCGTTCGTGCGCCAGTCTATATATATATATATATATATATATAACGGGAAGGTTTACGAAAATAAACAAAAGGCGAAAGCAGGTTTACGAAAGTAAACAAAAGACGAAGGCAGGTGGAGTACAAACAAACAATGTATATATATATAATTATTTAAAAAATTTGTATATATTTATTTTATCATAAATGCAAAATAACACCTCGGAGGAATCGATGTAAGCTTACGTAATAAACTGTGATAGGTGAACGTGATATAGCGAGGCATTACTGTATATCCGCATACATCATATGAATATATAGCCCCTACACGCAATTTTTTTCTCTCCTTGTTTCTTTTCTGTGTATCTTTCTGTCGAAGAGCGTAGGCTCGAAACGTAAAAGACTTGTTTTATTTCTATTCCTGAGCGCCATACCAATACATTGTTTGTTTGTACTCCACCTGCCTTCGTCTTTTGTTCCTACTTCGCAGATTTTCAACTATCGCAGGCCGGGGTGTTTGAAACGTAACACCCGCGATAATCGAGGGTTTGCTGAATTTGTATTAATTGGATGACTATGTTTGTGTATGTGTGTGTGTGTGTTAACCGATATTCATTTGTTTTTGTTTGCGTGTCTACATGTTCTGTATGCCTTTTATCGCGCGCACGTGTGATGGTGCGTATGATTTCTGTATGCTTGAGCTGATGCGGTTGTAGTTCATCAAAGATGTGACTGCTGGAATGAGAAGGTTCTCATCAGGACTCAGTCGGGATCACTCCCACCTAAGTAAACTTGAACGTGAAACGGATTGCCTTGCTCAAGTACCGAACCTATGCCCTTACTATCATGAGCTAAATACTCTACCACAGCCACAGGACTTACAAATTTTCATATACTGAACATACACGGCTTATGATTCACCATCTCGATGCTTAATAAACTCTCCGCTGGATAACCTAATGCTAATGCTACCATTGTCCAGTAGACCTATGATCAAACATTTTTAGACTGGCCTCACCTGCACTGTGTTTAATTCTTTTAAATAGTTGGCTGGAATTAGAAATAGTCTTCACTGCTAATTATCTAGCATGTCGACCTACTTTGTAAAACACTAGTTTCTGACTTTCAACGATCTTGGCCCAATTTAAAAAATCGATAATGGTCGGTGACCTATTTTTAACTTTTTAAACTACGAAAAAACGATTTTTTTGTATAAATAAAGAGAAAACGAATCCTTCCGGAAATTTGATACAGTAGTAATACTTGATACTTTATTTGAAGAAATATTGTCCATTAAAAAAGAATATTAAAAAAGATTATTTTTCTTTAATTTTGAAGACGTTTTGCTGTAAATATGGCCCTTAAGACAATAACCTATTATAAAACGTTCTTCAACTGGTGTTCTTTAATAAATTTCTGCTACCAGACAGTGGGCATACTGCACGGAATACTCCATGGAATCCTAAAGTGTTCTGTCGCTCAAAGCATCTGAAACCCGACTAATTCACTTAAGCCTGATAGCTGTTGCAACGCCCCTTTAGGCCTTGTTAGCATATTAGTTCGTTTTCTTTTATTTGTTCTGAACAACGTGTTTGATTTTATGTTTATACATTTAGCTTATAGGTTTAATCCGTGGCACGATCAGTGTCCTATCCACTTCACAGGATGGGGCTTGACCAAAGGGTGGATTCCACTGCATTGACATTTGCTGATAATATTTTAATTACCAATTACTTAATTTATTTTTCATACTGGTTTATCATACTCACACTTGTTGATAATATTGTGTTTAACCTTTAATTTATTTCTCCGCTGTGTTGTTTTAATAGGGTGGAAGTGCTGTGATCAAAGTATCCACAGTTAGAGATCCAGGGCACGGAGTCGAATGGTTAGCATTGACAAGTGTCGTTAATATTACGTTTGACGTTTTATTGATTTGTTTACTCTGTTTAGTCGGGAAAAGGGAAGACGACATTCATATCATTCATACTTGTCAATATTATATGTACAATTACAGAAGCCCGGCTAGCTCAGTCGGTAGAGCACGAGACTCTTAATCTCGGGGTCGTGGGTTCGAGCCCCACGTTGGGCGGATGCTATTTTTTTTTCTTTGATTAGCGGCATTTCGTCTGTTTTTACCTTCTGAGTTCAAATTCCACCGGGATCGACATTGCCTTTCTTCCTTTCGGGGTAGCTAAAATGAGTACCAGTTGAGCACTGGAGTCGATGAAATCAACTTAATCCCTTTGTCTGTCCTTGTTTGTCCTCTCTATGGGCAATAAAGAAATATTTATTATATGTAAAACTATAGAAGCCCGGCTAGCTCAGTCGGTAGAGCACGAGACTCTTAATCTCGGGGTCGTGGGTTCGAGCCCCACGTTGGGCGAACGCTTGTTTTCCTTTTTTTTTTTTTTGATTGAGGGCATTTCGTCTGTCTACCTTCTGAGTTCAAATTCCTCCGGGATCGACTTTGCCTTTCATTCTTTCGGGGTCGCTAAAATAAGTATCAGTTGAGCTCTGGGGTCGATGTAATCGTCTTAACTCCCTCCTACGGACTTGATGTCGTTGTGTCAAATCTGAGACCAATTTTAAGGCGGCGAGTTGGTGGAATTGTTAGCACGCCGAGTAAAATGCTTAGGCTCATTGCGTCCGTCTTTAAGTTCAGAATTCAAATTTCACCGAAGTCAACTTTGCCTTTCAATCTTTTAGGGATCTATAAAATACCTGAGAGTTGAAAACTGAGATCGATATAATTTTTAGCCTTGTGCCTAATTTTGGAATCTATATTATGTTTAAATCTATAAACTCTAGGGGCATGTAAAGTTTATAGATGCTGTCCTCCACGCGCTTGTACAGGTCTCTAGTATTGAAGACTTTTGGAGTTATGTCGAACAGCTGTTATGATATGTAGGATGGACCCTGCAATCGGCCACCTCCATCGTGAAGATCGATCTACTACTTTCCCTCTGTAGGCGAAAGAGTTGAAGATTGATATTTTCCTCACCGAAGGTTTCAGTGATTTTTAAAGATTTCATTTGAAAACAAGGTGAACATTAAGAAGGATGTGCTTCTACCTCAAATTATCTTGTCTTTAGAAAGGTGGGTGAATGCAGCGAGAATGCTCCGAATTTTGTGGGTTCTAATTTGGCCCCTGTAGGCTAAGAACTAATGGGGAGATAGGATCTTTGTCTTGCTACTCCTAGTGTGGCTCGGGATCTGTGGGGTTTCTTGGGTTCCCCTGCTTATAGATTGACATGGAGTGTCGATACATTATGTGAGTAGAGGTGCGTGAGTGGTGAGTACCTGGGTGGCAGAGATTCACAAGTCATTTCAAGTTAACTATCGCTAGTGATCTCATAATCTCTACTACTACCACCACCATCCTTGTCATGTCTACTATTACTTCTACTGCCACAACTGTGACTGCTGCTGCTGATACTACTACAAATACTAGTACTACTGTTACTCCTGCCACTATGGCTACTACAGTAAAGAGTACTACTACTTCAGTCACAATTTCAATCTACTGCATCTACTATTCACCACTACTACTGCTGCTGCTGCTGCTGCTTCTGCCACTGCTGCTGCTATTGCTACTGTTAGTACTACAACATATGATAAAGCAGGTATGAAATGCGTTACATTAATAAATGTTTTGAGGGGAGATGATCCGAAATCGTATGCGATAAGATGAAATTACCTTGCAGCTACCCCCTACGGGGAAATTCAAAGTCAATTACGTCATAACGCGCCGTTTAATCCGAATGCGATTTCAAGTTACCAAGAGATAATGTGAACTGGGCGTCATATCAAATCGCTCCACCGGCTCGCATGCTCAATCTATTTTAATTATATTTCTTTGCATATTAAAATTACGTCGTGTAACGACACTTATAAATGCAAATCAGCCGTAACAAGATATTTGCATTCATAGCTTCATATTCTTTTAATCTTTTACTTGTTTCAATCATTTGGCTGGGACCATACTGGAGCACCGCCTCTTAGTAGAAGAAAGTGACCCCTGGACTTATACTTTGTAAGCCTGGTACTTATTTTATCGGTCTTTTCAACCGAACTAGTGAATTGCGGAGACGTAAGCACACCAACATCGGTTATGAAGCGAGATGGGGTTGGACAAACACAGACTCAACGACACACACATAAATATATACATATATATATATATATATATATATATATACGAGGAGGCTTCTTTCATTTTCCGTTTACCATATCCACTTACAAGGCTTTGATCGGCCCGAGTGTATAGTGGGGGGGGGGCACTTGACAAAGGTGTCATGCAGTGGAACTGAACCCGGAAGCTTCCTACTACACAGCCGCGCCTGCGCCTATGTTCATATGTTCATCTTCCGCCAAAATTTCATATATTCATATCTCTCTTTACTCTTTACTCTTTTACTTGTTTCAGTCATTTGACTGCGGCCATGCTGGAGCACCGCCTTTAGTCGAGCAAATCGACCCCGGACTTATTCTTTTTGTAAGCCCAGTACTTATTCTATCGGTCTCTTTTTGCCGAACCGCTAAGTGACGGGGACATAAACACACCAGCATCGGTTGTCAAGCAATGCTAGGGGGATAAACACAGACACACAAACACACACACACATGTACATATACATATATACGACAGGCTTCTTTCAGTTTCCGTCTACCAAATCCACTCACAAGGCATTGGTCGGCCCAGGGCTATAGCAGAAGACACTTGCCCAAGATGCCACGCAGTGGGACTGAACCCGGAACCATGTGGTTGGTTAGCAAGCTACTTACCACACAGCCACTCCTTCTTTCTTTCAAATAACAGTTAAGTCTCTTCCTACTAGATTTTCAAAAAATCATTGTATTCTATTCTTATTATCGTTCGTGATAATTAATCGGTCCTTGAGTGCGCATCTTTTAGAATCATTTAATTAATATATTATCTTTAATCTCTTTACTTACACTGACTTCTTAATATCAACAATTTCACGCATATCTGTGTGTGTGTGTGTGTGTATGTGTGAGTGTGTGTGTGTATTTGTGTGTGTGTGTGTGTGTGTGTGTGTGTGTGTGTGTGTGTGTGTGTGTGTGTGTGTTATGGTTTTGCTTAGACACTGCGATACTACTTGCCGATTGTTAGAACTTATTATATTTAGCATTTAGACTAAAGACATCACGTGATTACGGTGCGTAATATCAATTAAAGAAAGGCATAAAACAGGAGTAATGTAAGCACCTTCATTAGCTTACAGATGTATCTGCTTTAAGAAGTAATGCTGAGTTCTTTTGTAATAACCTACACGTAGCTAGAGAAACTACTTAATAGATAAATAGATAGATAGATAGATAGATAGATAGATAGATAGATAGATAGATAGATAGATAGATAGATAGATAGATAGATAGATAGATAGATAGATAGATAGATAGATAGATAGGTAGATAGATAGATAGATGAATAGATAGATGGATAGATAGATGGATAGATAGATAGATGGATAGATAGATGGATAGATAGATGGATAGATAGATAGATGGATAGATAGATGGATAGATAATAGATAGATAGATAGATAGATATAGATAGATAGATAGATAGATAGATAGATAGATAGATAGATAGGTAGATAGATAGATAGAATAGATAGATGGATAGATAGATGGATAGATGGATAGATAGATAGAGGATAGATAGATGGATAGATAGATAGATAGATAGATAGATAGATAGAGATAGATAGATAGATAGATAGATAGATAGATAGATAGATAGATAGCTAGATAGATAGACAGATAGATTTCTTTATTGGCCACGCAGGGACGAACACAGAGAGGATAATACAATGTAGAAATTTTCGAAAACTTTCAAAAGGGATTGGAAACATTTTGGGACGTGCACACAAGGAAATAACAAATGTATCCTTTTTGACAATTAGAGTTCCCAAAAGCGGGGATAAATATAATATTAACTAGGATTATCCGTGGAAAGAAAAGACTACGAAAAAGAATCACGGTAACCTCGGAAACGAAAAAAAACAACTTAACATTGAGAGCAAAGCGCTGTTTCTCTATTTTATAGGATCATGCTGAAAGTGGTTCCTTCATTCATGCGTGCCATCCTTGGCACATTCATCCATCTTTTGTTAAACTTTTCATTAGATAAAACATACCTCTATTTTTCACCTTCATTTTCAAGTGATGCTTGAAAAAGTTGATGAGAGGTTGGCCAGAGAGGAAAGTGTTTGTCTCTAAACCTTTCAAACGAGTCCACCATACACATTCTTTCACTTACATTGAAAACTGCCTTGCCATCCCTGTTAAAGGAAGGTGGCTGGGCAATATTCACGATGGACTCGGCTGAGAACCGAATTCGTCCCACACGTGACAACAGCCGTTCAACACAGGCCCACAGGTCTGAAATGTTTGAACATTGCACGAGGGCGTACAGAACGGTTTTGTCGCTCTGACCGCATGTCGGACAGGTCGGTCGGGTTTTTCTTGAAACGTGTCTGAAGAGTGTATCTCGAACGAACAAGCTTCCCGATAGCACTCCCAGACAAGAGATGTCTGGAAATTGTCCATAGATCGTTGCCCGAAAGCGGTCTTGAATAAGCAGGTCAACTATTCTTTTCCTTCTCCTGGTTTTCGTGCTTCTTCTGTAATTGTTGTTTTTATTGCTGTTGTTGTTGTTGTTGCTGTTGTTGTTGTTGTTGTTGTTGTTGGTTGGGGGAGTTGTCTCATCTGTTGGTAGAGCTCTTTTATCTGTTGTGCTGATGGCGGTATGAGTAAGTGCTGGTTTGCTGATGGGTTTTTGGTTTTGTTGTTGTTGTGTTAATTTACAGTCTATTTCAAGATGGTTTTTGCTACCACATAGGTAGCAACGTGGCCTTCTATCTTCAACGGCCACACGTAGGGTTGTGCCACCCGGAGGTTGTATTAAATCTGGGAGATTTTCAATCGTCTGATGATTTGCGTGGATTAATAGCTCTAACCGCTGTCCAAACCAGTTTTTCTGTTTCAGGTAGGCAATTTCTAATATAGTTATTTCTTCTTCAAAATCATAACAGATGGCTGACGCCAGCCATATTTCTATGCCAGGGAGCACATCTTTAATTCTTATCTTCGTCACCCGACGGTCGAGGTAAGTGAGATACATTATAAATTCCTCACATTCGAGAGTCTTTGTGGGGAGTTATTTTGTGTGCTCTCGTGTCGAATCTTTCCTCGATCGTGACAAATTTTTTGTCCATTGCGATATATTTTAAAGCCAATATGGCGCGCAGACACTTCTCAACTATTTGTTGAGTAGCCTGTTCCAGTCATTTATTTCTTATATTCAGTGTTTATAAATTACGGTTTCTTTTTAATTGTCCTACACAATGGTTTGTGGAAGAGTTTAGGTTTATCTGTCTTCTTTGTTTAATGTAGGAGTTTTTCTGTTGAGAAGGATACTAGATGTTTGTTTAACCACTAAATAGAAGCAAAATTACTTTGCTCATGTCTGTGGTGGCGGTGGTGGTGGCAGTGTTGGTGGCAGCGGTGGGGACATGACTTAGACATGTACTCATTTTGTTTGCTTTCTCTTCCGACTCGTTCGGAAAGAACGCCTGCGTCAATATGTATGTCGTCGTTTTTCCATTGTGTGTGTGTGTGTGTGTGTGAAAGTGAATTGATATTTTTCTTTTTCCTTGTTGTCGGTGGCAACAAAGGAAATCCTTCATTGAAATTGATTATTGGGACGCTGTTGGTTTCAGAATGGCTAGCCATTTTTTTTTCCATGAACGAGATTTTGAAGATGCAATTTTCAAATCCCAAAATTCACCCTTAGCGAAAAACTCGCTCTGGTGAAAGCAGATGTTGTTAAGCACCTCTTTCACAAAAATTATTTGCAAATGCACTGAAACAAACAGATACATGTTAAAAGACTTACGGGAGACGACGTGACAACTGCTACTCGATAGATAAATAGATAGATAGATAGACAGATAGATAGATAGATAGATAGATAGATAGATAGATAGATAGATAGATAGATAGATAGATAGATACAGTAATGCTTCGACATACCAGTTAATTTGTTCCCGGAGACCAATCGTAAAGCAGAACAATAATTTCCTATAATAACAATGTTATAAATCGTAAAAAATATTTTACTTATAAAATTTATAATACTAGTAAATAAATGGCAATAAAACAAGAGTGGAACGTAAGGAATATTATATGTAAAATAAAATAACTGTCAAGATCTTTTATAATAAAAAATATTATCATTATTATTGTTTTCTTAACCACCTTAAATTGCACTAGACTTGTGCTCACCATCACTTGTAGACTTGATCGCCGATTCATAAGAACTCGTAAGACGGACATACTCTTTTACTTGTTTCATTCATTTGACTGCGGCCATGCTGGAGCACCGCCTTTAGTCGAGCAAATTGACCCCATGACTTATTCTTTGTAAGTCTAGTACTTAATCTATCGGTCTCACTTGCCGAAACGCTAAGTTACGTGGACGCAAATACACCAGCATCGGTTGTCAAGCGATGTGGGGGGGGGGGGCAAATACAAACACACATATATATATATATATATATACATATATGCGACGGGCTTCTTTCAGTTTCCGTCTACCAAATCCACTCACAAGGCATTGGTCGGCCCGAGGCTATAGTAGAAGGCAGTTGCCCAAGGTGCCACGCAGTGGGACTGAACCAGGAATCATGTGGTTGGTAAGCCAGCTACTTATCACACAGCCAAAAACGCAAGTCTAGAGTTGTTTGCTTACAAAAAGCTTTTTTTTTTTTGTCGCTCTCTATGAGTTTCTCGGTAAACACGCAAAAACATTTGTTATGGCAGAAGAAACTTTTGCCCTTCGTTCAAAATTTGAATCTTGTGCTTGAAAAATAAAGATCGTAAACCTGGGTTCTCGTAGTTCAAGTCCTCGTAAATTGAGGTATTACTGTAGATAGATAGATAGTAGATAGATAGATAGATAGATAGATAGATAGATAGATAGATATATAGATAGATAGATAGATAGATAGATAGATAAATAGATAAATAGATAGATAGATAGATAGATAGATAGATAGATAGATAGATAGATAGATAGACTGATTGATTGATTCATAAATAGATAGGGAGATAGGCAAAGAATTGATTAATTAGGGATAGAGTGAGAGAGAGGAAGGGGAGAGGAATGAGGTTGTGTGTACTAAGATACGGTATAGGTTAGTGATATTTGAACAATTTTTCCAGTGTCATGAACACAATGTCTATCTATGTCAGCTCTGGAGTAATACCAATAAATAAATTCTCTATTTTTGCATACCTTTGTCCTATACTGCTGTCGATACGGCCCTGTATATTTGTTTTAATAACTGCAACATCCTGTATCATTGTAAAAGTTGTATGCATTACTGTATCGAATTTTTTAAGACTGCACTTTATTCCCAAAACACCATTTTATTTGCATACAAACTTCGAGAAATATTCGTGTCTTGATGGCTTATTCTTGTGGTCGTTTGCGATGTAAAGCTAAGGTTATTGTTACACAGTTATAATTACTAATTTTGTTTGTCATTAATTATGACGTTCGACTCATGTATCAGCCCTGATCGAGCGGAGATTTGATCGAAGCAAAGCAGGCGGGATACATCTAGTTTTCTTTTCCTATCCTTTTTGCCTCTGTATCAAGGTCTACCAACTTCGATGTGCTGTTCGTTTTTTATCCTTTTTCATTGGGGAATTTAGCTGCTTTATATAGGAGGCCAAACGGTCACTTTCAAGACAGATCCTCGTTACCAAATTATTGTTAGATATAGTTAGTTCTCCATACCCAACACAAAAGATTTTCCACCGTGAGTACCATGTTTTTTGTGTTTTGCTTCTTTTTGTTTTTAGAATAGCCCCGGCCATATGTTTCCAATGGTAGCCTTTATTTCAAATAGTAACGTGTAATTCGATGAAGATGTGGCGGCTGTTTTTAACCGAATGATTAACTACGTACAGGATTTGTCATCTGTTGTTTCTTTTGGAGTATTTTTACATCATTTATCTTTCTGCTTATGAATTCTTCTCTCTTACGTTTCGTAGCTTTTTTTTTTCTCTTTTTTTTTGTGCCATTAGTATTTGTGTACGATTGGAATATGTTTTGTGGTATTTTTCATTTGACGATGTCTCATTATGTTCTCTCTCTCTCCTATTTTCCAAGATGTTATCATACCAGCACTTTGATCAATCTCCGTTGAAATGGCCTCTTGATCTCACTATCGTTCTGTGATTTATTTCACTTTGTTTCTGGTTCAATGATATTTGTTTCAAGAACAATCATCGGGTATAATTAGAACGCCGAAAGTGTAGGTACACAAATAAGTATTGATGCGTTCCTGTTTCTCTCTCTCTCTCTCTCTCTCTCTCTCTATATATATATATATATATATATATATATATATATATATGTGTGTGTGTGTGTGTGTGTGTGTGTGTGTGTGTGTGTGTGACAAAACGAATCAAAACTACAATCAAATAGCTTCGATTTTACGTGATAAAAGCAATGAGAAATTGCGCTTAACAAATTAGATTTTAAAAACTACGCCTTAAAATTGTTCATCAGATGAGAACACAAATAGCCTAAAGGTGTACTCTTAGAATGATAGGGTTCAGTGGTATCTAGAATGCAATACACATTTTTGAAGGTATTATGCAATTATGCAAGTTTTTAGAAAACTTAAATTAATGTTTGAGTGTCTCGAAAATCGTGTTATACATAATTTACTAAGTCACAAATAGTATGATTAAAAAACAATATAAAGAATACTTCACTTTTAAATATTTAAAAAAAAACCCTTTTAAATGTATGTAATCTCCAGTTACAAAAGATTAAGAGACACTAGCTTAGGATTTACGATAGCATTTCATATGTTTCATTAACACTATGTTATATCTGTGATCACAGAACGTAACTTTTAAATAGCGAAGTCTATCTAGCCATAAATAAGTACCGTAAATAGTAACCACGCGCCAACAGAATCAACCGCAGCAGTGGAGAAATTACTAAGTGCTTTGTTAGGTTGCATTGCGCAGTTCAGTTCTTCCTGTGGGCCTAGATTAATAGATTAAGCAATGTGAAAACACTCAAATATAATCTTTCCGAGAATAACTACGTGAAGACCAACAGGGTTGGACGGAACTATCAAATGATGCTGATAAGTCGTTAGGTAATAAGTTTTGGATTCTTTGTTAGTTATTTCTGATAACTGGACCGAAGGAGGTGACTCGAATTAGGCGCAGTGCCAGAAAAAACAATGAAACACATGCGTTGGTATTAAAGTAAAACTACATGAACTCGTGTCTGATCCATATGTATTTGGTTTTTCATTTCTAAGAAAGGGAGAAGAGAAGCCATCGCTAATTTAGACACTATGAGAAAGAAGAAGGAAAACGAAAACCTTATTCACTTAAGTATCATGCGCATATGTGCATTAAGACATACGTACTATACACACCTATTAAAAGATATTTCTATTTGAATATATTCCTCAAATGTCAAATCAAGATTTATATTTAAGATAAATGAAATAAATTTTATACGTGTTTGAATTTGTAAAATTTCTTTTTCGTCGAGAAAGAATATTGAATTTAGATGAAGGCTAGATGTACTCCGTTGAACCCGAATGCGACTATTAGCGGAACGTATTTCTACTTTAACGTTAAATCAAGATCTATATTCAAATAAATCATATAAATGTACACATATTTTATATCTCATAAAATTACAGCTTTAGCGATAAAAAATAATAGAATTTAAATGAGTGATGCATGTACTTCGTTGACCCTGAATCTGAACGACAGTAATTATTATGTATTGCCACTTCAAAGTAAAATCAAGATTAATAGTTAAACAGATAAAATAAATGTTATACGTATTTATTATAGTTAATAAAAAGGAAATAATGTGGTTGTTTCAATGACGCAATAATCGCCCCCGAAGTAGTCGAATATGAAGTGACTATAACAATATTAATTGTTTATGATAAAAGACAGGAATAAAAATTGCGGTAGGGAGTGGGGTGGGATCTAATGCAATTATATCGAGCACAGTACTTTACTTGTATTTTATTTAAACAAATAAAAAAAATGACGTCAGTAGGATCTAAACATAGAATATAAAGATCCGAAACAAACGCCGAAATATATTTTTCAGACGATCAAATGATTCTACTATAAAGCCGTCCTAATACAAATAATCCATTGTAGTGTAGGCACAAGGACTGAGATTTGTGAATAGGAGGATAGTAGATCACATCGACCACAGTATGCAGCTGGTACTTAATTTATCGACTTCGAAGGAATCAAAGGCGTATTTGACGTCGACAGAATTTGAACTCAGGTCGTCAAGATGGAGGAAATACTGCTAAGCATTTTGCCCGGCGTGCTGATAATTCTGCCAGCTCACTACCTTAGTAGTAATAATAATAATCCTTTCTACTAAAGGTAATTTTGGGGAAGGGGACTAGTAGATTACATTGACCACAGTATGCAACTGGTACATAATTTATCGACCTTGAAAGAATGAAAGGCAAAGTCAACCTCGGTGGAATTTGGACTCAGAACGTAAAGACGGACGAAATGCTGCTATGCAATTCGCCCGGCGTGCCAATGATTCTGCCAGCTCACCGCCTTAGTAATAATAATAACAATAATAATCTTTTCTACTCTAGGCACAAGATGGGATGGACTACTTGACTTAAACAAATTCTAACTGCGGCCCACCTACATGGTTAAGCGCTGGTTGTCTTGATTTGAGATCACCTTGTTGCGCACGCATGGCTGGGATGCATTCGCCTATTGCACCCTTAATGATAAGGATAGGCATGATGGGTATATTGAGCTACACATTTTTGCCCCAGTGTCACTTTCGTAGCATGAGCTATTCTCCTACACAATAATAATAATAATAATAATAATAATAATAATAATAATAATAATAATAATGATAATAACAATAATAATAACGATACAGAAATAAATCAGAGGCTGACCTAACAGAACTAGATGATCTAAAAAATCTCATTATGATTGAGTGGATGAAAATTAATGAAACCAGTATGAATGAACGTGACATTCTACCGAAATTTCGAAACTCTAACCAAAACCTGTAAGTAATTGGTGAAATCAGCCCTGCACTTAAAGATATAATTTCGGCTAATGATGTTGGTATTAAAGATCTAAATCCCCTGTACTATGCATCCGTAAAGATATCAATGATTCTAAAAAATTAAGAAGCGATGACATTGCCCCAAATAACCTATTTGGCAAGCGATTATCGAAGAACGAATTCAGTCACTTATATATGACATAGAATTCTTAAAACACCTCAAGTTTGATAAGAATATCAAACCAACAGTAATCTGCAGATTAAAGAAAAGGTATAATATGACAACCATACTTGACATTGATACCACCATAGAAACTATCAAGCAAAATGTATCTGCTAAAGATGCCCGAATAGCACGGTATGAAAAGCATTCCATTTTCTACAAGGAAAACATGTTAAATAACCCAAAGCATTTTTACAGGAAGATAAAGAAAATACTAGTTACAGCAAAGTCTGTCCCTTCAAAAGTAGAAGTGCAGGAACTTTGGGAAAACGCACAATTATAAGGACACCCTTGTATTGATAGAATATCTACGGATATCGTGCATGTAAACAACAAAATGAAATCCTTGACCAATTTGTCTCCATGTGCAGTCTTCTTTCTACTACTACTACTACTACTACTACTACTACTACTACTACTACTACTATTAGTTGTAGTTCTAAGTTACGCACACGGTTAGCAGTTTAGAAAATAACGGATGATTTGATGCTATCGGTTCCATATTTGACTGGCATTTAGTTTTATCCGTTGCTGATGAATGAAAAGGTAATGTTTTCCAAACGAGAAATGAACTCTTTACAATTTTGCAAAGTTCAAGTCTTGTCGAAGTTTCATTTTTCAGTGGACGATAAATTAAGTATCAGTCAAGTGCCGAAATCAATGTAAGCAGATTTTGCCCCTTTCACGAAATTTCTAGTTTGTGCCTATATTAGGGGCTTTTAAAATAGGTGAGAATAGGATCAACAAGGAAAACAGCAGCAACAGTAGCAATCAGCAGTAACAAAGTCATCGTCACAAAAGACGTAGTCAGAATGATTAGAATCAAACGGACAATGAATGGAAATAATCGGAACGCTGCTGTTATTAAAAGAGACAATAATGGCTAAACCGGTCGTCATTATACTGGTCTCAAGTTTGTATAACAGACAGGAACAACAAAGAATACAACAACAACAACGGCAACATCATAAACAACAGCAGCAGAGGACAACAATACCGCAAACACCAATATCATCGACGACAGCAACACCAACGACAACATTATGAATTCATACCATTATAAAACAACAATAGCATGGACGATAACAAAAGATATAAAGAATGAGAGAGGAAAGAAAGCAAATATGATAACAACTTCGCTATTTATTTATCATTTTATTTTCTGTTTCTCACTTCACGTAGCTTCCTGCTTTTGGAATGACCCGCATAGACGCTGTCATCAATGTTCAATGCAACCAATTCTAAAGAGCGCCGAAATCCGTTGATTGCCAATTCATATCAGTGTTGATCGATTATCTATGAATCACTAACGAATTGAAGAAAAGAAAATTATTTAAAGTGGCTGTGTGGCTATGTTGTTATGGAGAATGAATTCCTCAAAGTCCATAGGCTACGGGAGGATGCCATATTTTCTGTATCTCGTTGTCAGGCAAATTACGACTATTAAATGGTTCCAGGTAGTCAAATGAGAAAACAGGTAGCAGCCAATAATCTTTTTTTTTCTTTTTCGCTATTATTTCAATCAACGCCAGACAAAGAGGTAAACAACTACTAATAACAAGTTTCTCTTATAATGAAATTATGGTCGATGAAAAGGTTAATTTGCATATGAGTCAGAGAAGAGGTTATTTCAATGAAGCCACGTACTTTGGATGATTAATTTATCTACTATTCAGATAATTTATTTCACAGACGTCAAACTAAGTTCCTATTGACATTGTGTTTGTTAAAGTGTTGGACAGAAGCAATTAATAATGTTTACCAAATTTCGATTGACTTCGAAAAACGAAATTCGTTTCCAGAGAGATTTCAGACTGGAAATGACAAACTTTTACGTGATATTGTTACTCTTAATGCTGCCAATGTCACTTGTCACGAAGGACGACTCTCCACACCTGTCTTCTTTGTCGTGTGAATATCTCTTAATCTCCACTTAGTCGTGATCACTTTCTGATCATTGTTTTCCATCAAGTAAGACAAAGTATTCCTCTGATACTGATACGATGGATTGTCCACTTGAATGCTTCATATATAAGTCATCTTCATCGATTTCTCATCTATTATTCTCATACAAGGGCGGTGGATTGGTAGAATCGTTAGAGCGTCTGACAAAATGTCTTCTGATATTTTCTTGATAATTTAGATCCTGAATTCATAATCAACTTTCATGTGACCCTTCTGTGGTTGAAAAATATAGTACCAGTCAAGTACTAAAGTTGATATAGTTCCCTAAATTCATAACTCCCAATTTCAGGCTACAAGCCTCTTTATGTGTTATTATATGTATGGTATTATCGCTATGATGCCTTATTTTGAAGGATTATAAATCCATTATCTACGTTGTGATTGCTATGTATCTCCTTGTGATATTTACAAACAGAACGATCCCTGCTGGCATCCATAGTGTAATTTTTGCACGTTTCGCCAATTTTTGCACGTTTCACCACACATATCTGAAATCAGTCATAGCGTGTAATTTGATTTGCCTTCTTAATTGGTTCAATGAGTTCACATTTTAAAGACCTCATTAATTTGAAATAAAAATCCGATGTGTTTAGATATATCTGATTGATATATTATGTACTCATCCAAAGAGTTATAATGCCACCCGCTTGTTCGGTTTTCATAGTTTTATTTATATTAATGTTTCTTTTTTTTAATGTCACAAAAATAATTATTTCTCATACTTAATATTTGTTACCGTTCCGTGAATACGTAGAAGAATGTGTCAACATAATCCAGTACCGCTAAATACTTTCTAGATGTTTGTTCAGCTCTTTCCCTTAGATCTATATCTTCCTCCAATTCTATTTTTCTCATACTGTAATTTAGCGAAACATTAAATAAGAGAGCAGAGAAAACTATATTTTATAGTAAATCAGTTCCTAATTCAAATGACTTACTGAGGAAGCTATATAAGCGGCATCAATGGATGAATCGTATCCGTTGAAGTGAGATATCTTTCTTGCATGCGTAGTACGCAGCCCACTCAGTGCTACCAAATGTATTTTTAAAAATGTATAAAACCACTATCAAAGTCCATCTCAATTTCAAATATTGTTATATAAACGTATGAGCATAACTATGTGGCCCGTACAATATCAGCATCTCTGAAAGTCTGCTTATGTATCCCTTACTTGACTGTCCAATACCATCAGCACCCTATAACTGGTACTCTATCGATTACGATGACAAGGGTGCCAGTTGATCCAAACACCGGAACAGCCTGCTCGTGAAATTAACGGGTAAGTGACTGAGCAGTCCACAGACACGTGTTCCCTTAACGTAGTTCTCAAGGAGATTCAGCGTGACGCATCATATGACAAGGTTGGCCCTTTTAACTAGAGACACTACTCATCATTTTTTCCCAACTGATGATCTGGAGCAACATGAAAAATGTATCTTGCTGAAAGACACAACGCGCCACCGGGAATTGAACTCATGACCGTACGATTGTGAGCCGAATACTCTAACCACTAAGCCACGCGCCTTTACGTTCCCTATACAGAATAACCAACTAAACTCTTTTAATACTATACTGCTCAGGGTTATAGCGCTCTAAAATCCACACGCTTTGGGACATTTCTCTTTTTAGATATCGTTGTTACTATGTGGGAATTCCAATCTTTAGGGATCTGTTGAATATGCAATATATTACGAAACTGTGTCAAGAAATCCCTTGCAGTCGCATTTATCTGCGTTTAATGTTTCTCTTGTAATATCATCTAATCCAGGGGTCTTTCTGTATATTTCTTTTGTTGGTAGTTTGTTGAATGACTTTTGCTATTTATTTTAAAGATACTTAATGTACAGCCGATTGCAGCTCATGCTGTAAACCAGGAATTTTCAGATAGAGAATTGCTCTCCTTGAACGCCTCCTTAGTGACTAAATGTTCTTCCATATTTTATTCTGTATTTTTAAATTAGAATATGCGGATTTTAATGTCGTTAGATTATTAGATAAACAACCAAGAAATCGATATGTTTTAAACAACGAGCGAAATTTTATTGTGTTTGATATTGAGGAATATCACTCACAAATTCGTTTGCTCATGCAACTGTAACCGGTGCATAGAATATTTACCACTCTGTACACCCAATCGAGTATATCTGCGAAATCGTCAACAGTTCCTTAATGCCGTTCATCAGAGGGTCATTAAAGAGCTGTGAACATACTGTAAATTTAGGCAAAGTTCCTTTCGTTTTGCTGTTTAAGACGATGGGATGTGAATTGTGACTCATATGGCAGCTATTAGTAATGGGCTGATCCTCTTCGTGGAGACTATTCTCATATGGCAGAATTTTTTTTCTTTTTCTACCCACAAGGGGCTAAACACAGAGGGGACAAACAAGGACAGGCAAACGGATTAAGTCGATTACATCGACCCCAGTGCGTAACTGGTACTTAATTCATCGACTCCGAAAGGATGAAGGGCAAAGTCGACATCGGCGGAATTTGAACTCAGAACGTAACGGCAGATGAAATACGGCAACACATTTCGCCCGGCGTACTAACGTTTCTGCCAGCTCGCCGCCTTATCTCTTATGGCAGAATATACTACACTGCTAATAAGCAGCAGCAATACAGTGAAATTGAAAGACTGTATGGTAAGATTTCAGTGCTGAATTTGAATTACCTTGAGAATACAGAAGATTCAACAGGAAAACGATCGCGTATCTGTTTCTAAATTGCTACATTTTAATCATTGCAAGAGTTATTATAATAAGACCTAGAACAAAACACAATGCAGTTGAAAAAAGTTTCTGCTATTCCACCACACCACTTACAAACTTCTTATCTTGATCATTTTTATAGCTTAAAAAACAAATAGACCATAAGTAATTTATGATATTTATTTATTTTTAACCATGAAAATCTATACATACTTTAGCTATCTCAAAAATTTTTCGATACAGTTTAGCAATGTTGTGAATTCATGTATCACTACGAACGTAAATGTGCGTTATTTTTCAAACTTTATATTATTTTCTGAACTTTAATCATCATAAAAATGTTAAAATAAAAATTATATGACTGAAGTTATAAAATTTCAGGAAATAAAGAAAACAGGAATGATAATAAAAGATGCGGTGTAAAATAAATTACTTATGGAAATGAATATATAATGAATTCGTGAGATATTATCTGTGAATATTCAGCTTATCCTAAAAGGTATTTAATAAAACCTATTTACACAAAAACTATTTATTGAAGTACATTATAGTTAGCTGTAATTTTAATTAGTGTTTCAAGATTTTCTAAAGTTCGAGTCAAAATTTATTGAATCATTAAATTAGTTTATAACAGCAAGCACATTAATGTTGGAATGTTGGATTTACATTTGAATGTAAATAAAAAGAAATCCAGTAATGAAATATTTATTAGCGAAGGGCAGAGGCGGTGTTGGATGGTAGAATGTGTCAAACGCGGAAGTGATGGGATGTATTAATTGGATAAACCCGTTTGGGTTCTGAGTTCAAGCTTTGCTTACTTGTAGTCTTTTTATATTTTTACATTTTTGTTTTCGTTAAAATTATTTTATAGCAATTTCTAGTTCTTTTTTTATGTTTTATTCATTTCCGCCTCTATTTGCTTACTCTTTTACTCTATTTTACTCTTTTACTTGTTTCAGTCATTTGACTGCGGCCATGCTGGAGCGCCGCCTTTAGTCGAGCAAATCGACCCCTGGACTTATTTCTTTGTAAGCCCAGTACTTATTCTATCGGTCTCTGTTGCCGAACCGCTAATTGACGGGGACGTAAACACACCAGCATCAGTTGTCAAGCAATGCTAGGGGGACAAACACAGACACACAAACATATACACACACACTTATATATATATACATATATAAGACAGGCTTCTTTCAGTTTCCGTCTACCAAATCCACTCACAAGGCATTGGTCGGCCAGGGCTAGAGCAGAAGACACTTGCCCAAGATGCCACGCAGTGAGACTGAACCCGGAACCATGAGGTTGGTTAGCAAGCTACTTACCACACAGCCACTCCTGCGCTTGTGTAATGAAAACGTTCACTTCGCAATCTATTGGGTTCAGGTTCAATCTCTCTTAGCGTGACATGTTGTCTTTCCATATCACACTGAATTGACTAATTTCTTCTTTATCAGACACTGCGTAGAAACGTGTCGGTGTGACATTTCCTATTTCTAAGAGGTAAGCTTAACTGGAACCCAGTTTAACAGCACCACCAGACCATAAGGGATTTGGGGAGCTGAGTTCTATCACTTATAAGTTTTTAGCTTCGGTCTCAAAGCGGAGATTAACTTCCTACTTACTCACACGAATCCTCAGAAATGATCATATATTTTACTCTTTCCTTTCCTCTTATGAGTAAATCATTAAAATATAATTACCACTTAAGTTCCTGGGATTATACTTCTCTCCTCAAATTTTTTGGCTTTGTGCCTATACCAGAAATAATAATGTAACATTAATATGAATAACAGTTCTAACAGTTGGGTTAACATTACAGATAGAAATTTAACTGCTCTATGTGTACTTTTACGAAAAACGCAGTAAGTAACCTACAGCAGTTGCTTGTATACATAAAAAATGTTTACTCTAATTATGAGTTCGCAAATTATGAAAAGAATTGTATTAATATTGTCAACATGATCTTCTATTTACGTGTGAAAATGGCTTATGAGTAATATGGAGTGATCATTTTTTTTTGTACTATATTTAGCTTCATACAAGTTTTGAAAGAGTATAATTATGATTGATAGCATTCCAGATATGACTAATCTCTTTTATTTAAATAATCCATATGGAGGACTATCTTAATCAATGATTCTTTCCTCTAAGGAACATAGTATTAATTGAACAGTCATACAGTTTATGTCAGTTCAAGTGACACTATTTCAAGGGAATCTGGTTTTAATTACTAATTTTTAACCCTTCATTTTATTTTCTCCCATACGGCTTGTTATTCTCACTAGTTGCAGCCCCTTCTCCCCCCACACACACACTTTTCTTCCTACCTATCTCCCTGCTACTCCACTCTTCTTTGCATTGCCTTGTTTTATCCATTCGTACGTTTACTAGTGTGGTTTTTATTATGTCTATATTTTTCCTCTCTGAAGATGTCTGATTTTTGACTCGTCACGGTAAATCACTCATCGTAATTTTTTTTCCTACGAAATTTTATGTTCCTATCATACCGAAGCAAATATCACTGAGTAATGAGATACATGCAATATAGCATCTATGTATTTGAAGCAAAGATAAGTAAACTAATTGC
This sequence comes from Octopus sinensis, assembly GCF_006345805.1. Classification (NCBI taxonomy): domain Eukaryota; kingdom Metazoa; phylum Mollusca; class Cephalopoda; order Octopoda; family Octopodidae; genus Octopus; species Octopus sinensis. The sequence goes on from NC_043006.1 coordinate 77,178,431, forward strand.
TCGGATAACATATGCGTGAAATTACAAATCCATATAATAGGAAACATAACAATTTCTTATATTGGCACATACACAAATATTCTATTTAAACTGTTGTCCTTTCGTTATTCCTATGTTATTCTTTAATAATTTAACCTTTAATCATAATTATTACAATAATGGTCATCACGTTTTATTTAATTCCATTTCATGTCAAGAAATACAATATCTATGTTACTCGTGATCTTTCAAAAAAAAAGTAGGATATAATTTAAGTAGATTTTGCTGCTAATTCTAGCAGGTCAATTTTGTTTTTTTGGTTCATGCAGTTTCTTCGTTGGCTCTTGCAATGAAATACGTTGAATAGAAATATTTGCTATTTATTTCTGTAGCATCGTCAAAATATGTTTAAGGTGTATAACAAGTGAGAGTCAAAGGTGCTGCTCGTCTATATATGAGAAACTACAGTATAGCGAAAATCGATATTGCAATACTATTAAAAGCAGATCAAATTTGCAAGTTGACTTCCGCTCAATAACTTCCAGTACACTTTCCCTTCAACCGTGCTGTAACTACGCAAAATATGATTTCTATAACTAGAAAGAGAATTGCACATGACCATTTAAGAGGCTACCACAATCAACGTGAAAGAGAAAGAGAGAGAGAAGGGGAGAGAAAGACATCCTCAAACTGAAGACTAGTATCGAACGCTCGTAACAGATTGGACACCGCCAAAGAAACCTAAGGTTTTGGTAGTGGAGCTGTTAAAGTTATTACTTCCCCTGCTTTCAACTATTTGACGCTTCACATGTCAAACAATTTTCATGAAATTTCAAACTCGTTTCGGGACTCTACTGGACCAAACCCCTGGTTTATTGACGGTGAGAGTCACAGTAAAATGTCCTTAGACTCCAGTGTGGAGAAACCGAACAGGAGAAGTAACTCGAAAAATATAGGTTTATGCTTTCATGCGCATAATTCACTTTTAAGCATCGACAGAAACTAATCGCACATGTACGTGCATACGCAATTATAAGTACATATGTGTGATTAAATAACCGCCTCTGCCTCGACGAGGTGTAGTCCTATTGAGAGACACCCTGGGCAATAGTCTTCTACTATAGGCCAGGGCCGGCCAATATCATGAGATTGAATTTCTTGGCCAGCAGCCATTCCTGTTGCTGTTGCTGCTACTACAACCTTGACCCGGTAACTAACAATGGAAAATAAACAATACCATGTGATTTGTGTAAGAGAACATGTGAACTGTCAGAACAGATATCATGAAAGACTAATTTAATCTAATTTATTTCAATATATTTTCCCATTTATTTCAGTATGACTACGTTGACTTTTAAAGCGATCGAAACTAGTAACGTAATTTGATAAACATTGTAAATACTTCCTTAATTTTAGCCATTATATGGCTAAATGTATGTATGTATGTAGGTTTTTAATACATTCAGACATGCATGTATGTATATGTGAGTGTGTATGTGTGAGTCTTTGTGTGTGTGTGTTCTAGCGGTTAGGCTATTCAACAACTGATCATAAGATCGTAAGTTCGATAACCGGTGTCGCATCTGCAGCTAGCAAGCCATGCTACTCCAGACTGATGACGAGCAAGACTCAGAAACGTGTATCTGGGTGCAGGCTTAGCTGGATGGGGGTGCTTGCCTCCCCCTTGTAAACATAAGGACACAGGAAATGTGTCAAGGCCGACAGCAAGCTTTGTTGCTTCCTAGGGCTAAATAGCGGTGGTTTCATTCCCTTTATGGGACTGTCACGTTAAGTTGACAGTCATAATAGATTGTTCTCTCTCCTCTCTCTCTCTCTCTCTCTCTCTCTCTCTATTATATATATATATATATTATATATATATATATATATAATATATATATATATATATATATATATATTATACATATATATATATACATATATATATATAAATATATATATATATATATAAATATATATAATATATATAGGTAAACAGTAAAAATAATTACAGACATGGACAAGAACATGAACACCACAGAGACGACACAAGAACCACAGGACGGGACATTCGAAGCCCTCAGTCATCAGTCAAGAACCAGATCATCTTAGCAATTTCGGCTGATTAATCTTGAGATTGCTCCGATATGGCCAGCCAGCCAAGGGAAATCTAAGCCAAGCGCATTAGATCCCCTGGAAGAAAGCTTCGAATGTATACAACGCGAGGACGGAAAACGAACGAAGTACATAAACAAAAAAAAAAAAAAAATACAGAATACGTGACACCAATAAGAATACAAAAACGTAAAAACAATAACGGTAAAAATAAAAATAAAAAATAAACAACAAAACAAAACCAGGACGTGGGACAAGGGTCTTTCGACAGGACGAGTTGAGTATGGGGCTGGCTTGTGAAGTTGTGCCTAATGGCCACGGGGAGACGAACAAATACGTGTTGCTTCTGCGGCTGCTGAAAACGAAAAGAGCGCTCAACGGCGGCTAGCTGTCACGTGAGAACAGAAGACAGGAGAAAGGGACAGATTAAAAGAGAGAGAAGGTGGACGAGGAGGAGAAGAAAGAGACAGATCGAGGGGGCTGGAGGTGAGAGAGATAGAGAAACGTAGAAGGGGGGGGGGGAGACGGATGGAGAGGGAAAGAAAGGAAGGGGAATAAGGGAGGAGAGAGAGAGAGAAAAAGAGACAGATTAAGAGTCGTATCAATGCTAGAGAAAAAATATACTTATCGTATAAGGTCAATTGTGGATACGTAGCCGCCGATTATATAGGTAAACAGTAAAAATAATTACAGACATGGACAAGAACATGAAACACCACAGAGACAACACAAGAACCACAGGACGGGACATTCGAAGCCCTCAGTCATCAGTCAAGAACCAGATCATCTTAGCAATTTCGGCTGATTAATCTTGAGATTGCTCCGATATGGCCAGCCAGCCAAGGGAAATCTAAGCCAGCGCATTAGATCCCTGGAAGAAAGCTTAGAATGTATACAACGCGAGGACGGAAAACGAACGAAGTACATAAAAAAAAAAAAAAAAAAAAAAATACAGAATACGTGACACCAATAAGAATACAAAAACGTAAAAACAATAACGGTAAAAATAAAAATAAAAAATAAACAACAAAACAAAACCAGGACGTGGGACAAGGGTCTTTCGACAGGACGAGTTGAGTATGGGGCTGGCTTGTGAAGTTGTGCCTAATGGCCACGGGGAGACGAACAAATACGTGTTGCTTCTGCGGCTGCTGAAAACGAAAAGAGCGCTCAACGGCGGCTAGCTGTCACGTGATATATATATATATATATTATATCTATATAAATATATATATATATACTGACTCGAGGCTATGCTAAAATGTACTTGCCTAAGCTGTTGCATGATAGCACCGGTCCCAGAGCTATTGTCTCTTGTATATCGAGAGTTATAATTTTTTCAATTGTACTGAGTTTCGTATTTTCGCTGGTAGTATTTGAATTTTTACAATATAATAATCGTAATTGGAAGCAAGAAAAGAGCGAAAATCAGATGAAATCCTTATTGTATGAACAACGCATCACGCATTTGTGCCAAGCTTTTATGCGCATTACATGGTAACATTTGCTTGAACTTTAAATCAAATTTTACGAATGAGAACATTGACATCGGTTTAACAGCCAGCTTGTTTAAAAATGCTCGATCTGTTAGAAATAGGAAAACTAAATTCAGCTACAATAAAAAATTCATAACAAAGAAAGACAACATTGGATTTAGTAATGCGGTGTTAATGATTGAAACGAATGACGGGTGTGTTGTGGTGTTGATGCCTTGGATATTTCAAACTCTTTTTTATCATGATTATTCTAGAACACAAGAAGAAAGGAAAAGTCAAGAAAAAACATAAAATAAAAAAAGCAACCCAGAAGACTGGATTAAACAAAATAGGAAGCTGCATCGTGAATTAATACAGTTTTTCAACAGATTTAATTTTCTCATCTTTGGATTATGGAATCCACGGAAATACTCAATCTGACAATTGCTAGCAGCAGTTGTGAGGTTTCTAGAAAATGCTGTTATTAGGCTGAGGACAGAAGAATTCTCGTTCAGCTATACCCGGCTGCTTACCAAGCAGTCTATGAAAAAAGTAGTAACAGCGTCAAAAGTAAACAGTTTGTAATACATGATATCTAACGCTGTGTTATAACAACTCCAGCGGGAAAACATGTTCCTCTAAACTGTGAAACAGTTGTATTGCGGATAAATTTAGGCAATTTGATACGGAAATGTCTACCACTACTACGTTTCCCACAGGGAAACTCATTACGTTAATACTGCACTGGTAAATATATCAAACATTCTATATCCAAACAAGACTAGGCGTATGAACTGTCCCTGAAAACTTAAAGTGCCTCAGAGGGAAAGGGTACATCTTGGTGAAGGTTCTTCTCGGCGGATTAAAGACGAATGTGGAAGCAAGATAATGCGTACAATATTAAAGAAGATACTCTATCGTGAATAAAAGAATAGTAAAGTAGGACATTTCTCAGATAATTAATAGAAAGACATATTGATATTGATACATACAGAGTGGAAGAGTTGGGTTAGTTCTCGTACCAAATTCGTTTCCCCGAGAACGCACTCTTTCAGAGCCTGGCTACAGGCAAATGCATAACAATATACACACGCATGTATATATATATATATATATATATATATATATATATATATATGTAGATGTAATATGTGACAATTATTAGGTAGCCATGATAAAACTACGAGTTTCGGATGCCGAGGTGGAAATCCACGTCGCCATCTCTTCAGTTATCCGGCCATCAAATAATGTCACATATTACATTTATAGATAAATTCTCTGTTTACATAATATCGAGGTCTCTTTCTTTCATTTGTTGTCTTACCATTTTTATCAATAATATATATATATATATATATATATATATATTATATATATATATATATTATATATATATATATATATATATATATATATATATATATATATATATATATATATATTGTCAATTTCTTATGTATTTACATGCATATATATTGGTACACGTACATATATTATTGGTTGACTAATGTTATATATTGAAAGAAATGAAAGAAAATCGCTATAGTTTTATAGTGATAGAAACTAACCTTATTACAAAATATCTATCTATCTATTTTTATGCGTACATATTGATACGTATATATGTCGGTGTAGATAGGTGTGCATAAAGTTATGTATGTATACATAAAGATGCACACGTATATGTGTGTCTGTATACGTGCATGTGTGTGCATGTCTGTAAATATGAACATATTTATGCGCATGCGTCTGTGTATGATGTACGTGTGGGTATATCAGGAAGTGTATGCGTCCACGACCTTGAAAGTAAATGTAACTTACAATCTTTAAGTTCTCGTACTCTGCATCATTTATCGGTCTTGCATACAACTTCATAAAAATGTAAATCTTTGCTGACATATTCCGTATCTTAAGAAATCATGTTACAAACAACTCCCCACACCAACCTCATACAACCAACGTCCGTTATCACATCACGTTGGTCCAGAAGAACCACTATCTTCCATGTTTATGAGATACTTCGTTGCTATATCTTATTGCCAGCAAAGGAGCATGTTTCAAAGTGCGATGTAATGTAATGATCGTTCTTCCAAGATAAACTGTGTTTATAAACCACTTCCTTACCTCGTGCATCGTTCACATCGCTTCTGGCTACTTATCAATCTTCTGCCGTGTGCCGTTGTCTTTGTTTTGATTGTTGTCAAATTTATAGATATACTCCCGTTGTGTAGGTTTGTGATTGTATGTGTGTATGTATATATATATATATATATATATATATATATATATATATATATATGTGTGTGTGTGTGTGTGTATATATACACGTGTGTGAATGCGTGCGCGAATATATATTAGAATATATCATATTACATATTTTATATAGCCACTACAAATATTTTTTCTCTCCTTGTTTCTTTCTGTGTTCCTTTCTGTGGATGAGGGTAGGCTCAAAACGTTAAATACTTTTTTCAATTCCGGAGCGTTATACTAATACATCTGTTTTCTACACCACCTGTCTTCGTCTTTCGTTTTTTGTGTGAATTCTCTTTATATATATATATATAGACATCATGTATGTATATATCAACACATACAAACACAGACACACGTCTGATGATGAGATTTTCATTATTTCTCGGAAACAGCTGTAAGACTACTGCTCTATTTATAAATGTCCTAGCAATACCAAATTACCTTCGCCTACGATATGTGCGTCTCTGATCGAAAGCAGAAGTCGTAGGGAAACAACATGGCCATGTGTTGACCGGAATTCTTTGGGCCTTGAATAATTGAAAACATGGGTGTTTCGTTCAGCAAACTTAAGGCACCTTTTGAGCAGGATGGGCTACTCGATCTGAGGTAAATTCTAACTGGGCCATGCATTGTGATGCATTTGTGTGGTGTACTCTTACCAGACGGGTTGTCATGATGGGTGTACTGGATTTCATATATTTGTACCCGAGTGTCACTTTCATGGGATGCACTGCTCTCTCACTCAATAATAATAATAATAATAATAATAATAATAATAATAATAATAATAATAATAATAATCATCATCCTTTCTACTAAAGGCAGAATTCCTGAAATATTGGGAAAGGGGATTAGTCGATTACATCGAGCCCAGTGTTTTACTGGTACTTAATTGATCAACCCTCAGAACATAAAAAAACAAACGAAAGCATTTCGCCCGTTTTGCTAATATAGGAGACATATATCTAAAATATAGGAAGTATAGGGATATAGGAAGCAGAGGAAAGCATAATGCTTTCAGCTGTTGAGTATGGCAAGGAAATGGTAAATGTTTTGTAGCCGTTATAAAGCGAAATTTCATGTTAGATAGTTTGAAGTTTTAGTTTGGAACAAATAATTTTGAATAGAAATAGAAAATAACTACGTATAGCAATAATAGTTACACATATACGCTTACAGACTTATTCAAACATATACTGAGATACACTTTCACATACACATCTGTATATACATAGAATTGATATTTTAAAAAAATCTACAGATGTAATCCGTAGATCAGTATAGCATTGAAAGAAATAATATTGGGTTGTCCGGAAAGTTCGTGCCGATTTATAGTAGCTTACCTTTCGACTTATTTTAAAATATGGTTGAGTCCATAAAAGAGGATTTGACTACACCTCCATTTAGAGCATAGTTGAAACTATCTTTTCGTGGAAGAAGGTTATGTTGCCATAAACTCTGTAAATTTTGTAAGGGAAGATAAGAAAGTTAATTTTCGGCACTTGATGCCTTGGGAACCAGACAACAATTGCTGCAGCTCGGCTGGGATGTGTTACCCCACTCTCCATATTCACCAGATATTGCTCCTTTGGATTTCCACTTATTCAGGTCTATGCAGAATAGTCTTAATGGTAAAAATTTCAATTCCTTGGATGGCGTAAAATAATGCATTGATGAATTCTTTGCCATGAAACCACCTTAATTCTGGGAAGAGGGAATTTTCAAGTTAAAGGAAAGGTGGAGACGCATATTTGGTTCATTAAAAATGTAATGGGAAGTATTTATTGACCTTCTTCTTTCCATTAAAAATCGGCACGTACTTTCCGGACAACCAAATATTAACAGTTTAGTCATTTGACTTGAACTAACTGCCAAGACTTCATTACACCCAAACTAATCTCAAGATTTACTCAAATCATTAGCAATGCAGGGTTTTAAAAAATGTGTCCTTATTCTTTGTACAGAGAGTACGCAAGGGATTGTGATACACCGATATCACACTGAAACTATTCTGACGGATTCCCCTTTTTCTTGTCTACAAAATTACTTTTCATAAATATTTTAGATCTACTGTCATCTGTCAAAGAGAATGATTTGGTAATATGTATAAAACTTTCATTTAATGTACTCGAGAGCGAGCGTAGACGCTCTCACGATTCTCCTATCCATTGGCCATATTATACATTCATAGAGTGTCTGCTGCAAAGAAAGAGAGAACGAAAGAGAGAGAGAGAGAGAGAGAGAGAGAGAGAAGGAGACCTGCAACGCAGCTAATTTTCAACTAAGTAGACGGGAGAACGGTGAAATGAAGTGCCTAGCAGAATACTGCATAGTGTACACATCTCTCTCTCTCTCTCTCTCTCTCTCTCTCTCTCTCTCTTTCTCTATCTATCTATGTATCTATATATATATATATACATGAGGGTGTGCATGCATATATACATATATGAGTGTATATATGTATATATATATATATATATATATATATATATATATATATATATATATATTTTAATATATATGATATATATATATATATATGAATTCATTTAAAATACACGCATATAAATATAAATATATATACTTATATTATATATATATGTGTGTGTGTGTGTGTGTGTGTGCATGTGTGTGTGTATGTATATAATTATACACAGAGGCACGTATGTATTTATAGTTGAGCAGACGAACATATGCTCTCTCTGTTACTCTCAAACACACGCTCACACTTTCCCTCACACGCACGCACACACACACACACACACACACACACATACACACACACACCGTTTTCTCTTTCGCACACCCACATACCCGAGTTCTACTTCTTATTCATTCAGTTTGGTGCTTCTGTTATTGTTTGTCTAAAGGATGTTTCTTCTACTTCTGGTTACTCTTGCTGCCACTTTAGCATCTGTAGCTGCTGCTGCTGCTGCTGCTGCGGCTGCTGCTGCTGCTGCTGCTGCTGCTTCTACTACTGCTGTTGTTGTTGTTCCTGGTGTTGCTTCTGCTGCTGCTACTGCCGCGGCTTACCGAAAGTTAAGAGGTAGGGGGGTGAATCTGATAGCAATGGTGATGAAGAAAGCTGCCGTCTGACTGAGGCACTTGATAGACTGCTTGTACAGATGTAGTGGAATTGTCGGCTAAACATAATTCCAAAATAACCCAAGCAAGCTTCACACTTCATAATCTAAGCTTACAATCTTGTGTTTTTTATTTTGGTTTATTTTTTGTTAAATGTGTATATCTGCGAGTGCGTGCGCACGTGTGTATGTGTTTGCGTTTGTGTGCCTGTCTGTGTATGTGTGTGTGTGTGTGCTGTCTAAGCCACCCCACCTTTCCTATAGTCATCCACCTACAACTTGCTTCAACTTTCAATTTACGTCAGCGCATAAGAAAATAAACTTCCATCCCACCATCCTACCCGACCATTTTCGTTACCATCATCGTGACTACCATCAGAATCACCCCAATGAGCATCATCATCAAGATTACAATCATTATTATCATCTACATCTTCCTCGTTATTATCACCACCATCGTCATCTGTCATCGTCTATGGCAGCATCACCAACATCATCCGACGTCGTTGTCGTCATGGTAGTCATCGGTATTGTCATCACAATCATTATCAACATGATTGTTATCATTATGCTCATCATCATCACAATTATCCCAATCTTCGTTATCGTTATCGTCACCGTCGCCAGCACTAACAGCGTCAGCGGCATCATCATCATCATCATCATTCATCATCATCATCAAATTCAATATCATCATCGTAATCACTTCTACCGTCACCGCCGCCGTCGAAACCATCAGCACCACCACCACCACAATCACCACCAACACCAACACCACCTCTACCATCACCAACACCACCACCACCCCATCATCATCATTATTATCATCATCATCATCGTCACCATCATCACCGTCGTCGTCGTCATCGTCAGGATGTTAAAATACTTAGACATCTTCTCCATCAACACGATCTTAATTGTCATCGGCATATTTTAACACCCTTCCTTTACATCATAATTATTACAATCAACTCCATCATCATTATCTTAATCATCCTCGTTAGCGTAATTATTATAAAACTGTAGGCGGGGCAGTTGAGATTTCTGTCATTATTATCAGCTCCGTTCGTATTTTTGTTACTACCACCGTCGACACTCCCCGTAATTGGCTTTGAAATAATAATCATCATCATCATCATCCTCATCATTATCATCATCGTCATCATCATCGTCGTCGTCGCCGTCGTCGTCGTCATCATTCACCATCATCATCAACAACAACAACAACAACATTGCTGCCTTTCTTGACGCTGTCGTCATCATCATCGTTGTGATCATCACCCTCATTATCATTATCATCAGCAGTAACTGACATTGTTAACAACATCATATTAATCACCATCATCAGCCTCGTTGTCGTCGTCATCATCATCATCATCATCAGCATCATCAACCTCTTTCACCATTCCCTCCATTCCATCCTTCTCGTCACCGTCGTCATCATCATCATTATCATCATTATCATCATCATCATCACCACCACCAGCACAATCATCATCCTCATCACCATCACCATCATCATGTACAACAGTAACAAAACGCACGCTATCCTTAATTACGTGATGACATGGCCGATCGAATTTCAAGGAACAGCGACCAATTTTGTCTGAAATCGCATCATACCAATTCAATAAACTAATAAAGAAAACAAACACGATGATTAATCGTCCATTAGTCCTGTGTAATATCCTTGCTAAGCTTTCCATGACGTAGGTTCGCGAACGTTTCTACAATTGGAGTGTTGCCTTTACGACGCAATATTTGGCAAGCTTTTCTTCTATAAAAACATAAGTCGTTCTTGCTCAAATATCCTCATACCATTCCACCGATGTTGTTTGGAGGAACTTAAAGTGCCAGTGTAGATTGGCATCATTGCGGTTGGAGACAAGTGCAGAATATAAAGGGTCGGAATAAAGTGTAGCAGGCGATTTTATCCAATATTCTAAATCAGTGTTTCTCAACCTTTTTAATCTTGCGTAACCCTTAAAATAAATTACGTCTCAAGAAAACAAAAACACCAAAACACAATTCGGATTTCAGGTGCACAATATCTGCTTGATTGTGTTGAGAAAAATGATGACTTTTTGAAAACTTTGCGAAGGCCTTCGGGCAGTTTATCTACCTTCCAAGCAATGCTGTAAACAGCGGAAGTAAGCTAGAACGTGCAAAGAAGCTTTACTTTGGGTACTTTAGCTTCGTTACTATTGCAACAGTTAGGATACTTATTGATCAGACCACGTGTTTATTCTAACATATATTTGTACATATATATTTCTTCATTGCCCAAAGGGGGATAAACATAGACGGGATAAACAAGGACAGAAAAAGGGATTAAGTCGATTATATCGACCCCAGTGCGTAACTGGTCCTAATTTAATCGACCTCGAGAGGATGAAAGGTAAAGTCGACCTTGGCGTGCTAACGATTCTTAATTTTTTATTGCCCACAAGGGCCTAGATATAGCGGAGACGAACAAGGACAGACAAAGGGATTAAGTCGATTACATCGACCCCAGTGCGTAACTGGTGCTTATTTAGTCGACCCCGAGAGGATGAAAGGTAATGTCGACCTCGGCTGAATTTCAACTGAACTCAGAATGTAACGGCAGGCGAAATACCGCTTAGCATCTCACCCGGCGTGCTAACGATTCTTATTTTTTTATTGCCACAAGGGCCTAAACACAGAGAGAACAAACAAGGACAGACAAACGGATTAAGTCGATTATATCGACCCCAGTGCGTAACTGCTACTTATTTAATCGATCCTGGAAGGATGAAAAGAAAGGCGACCTCGGCGGAATTTGAACTCAGAATGTAGCGACAGACGAAATACCGCTATGCATTCCTCCCCGCGTGCTAACGATTCTGCCAGTTCACCGCCTTTGTACATATAATACACATGACGCATATAGAATGTCCATCCCTTACAAACTTCACTTGCTGCTATGCGCATGCACCTTTATCGATTTCATTTATCTAAAGATACTTCAAATGAACTTGAAGACTCAAAGGATTTTGCATTGTGTTATGGAAGTTATGTTCTCCGATGAGAACCTTTTTGCTTTGTTTGTGGTGTAAAACAATTTTTCTACTTTAGTTTTCTTTTGTTTATGATAGAGTATAATGGCGTGTTTTGAATTCAGAATGTAAAGCGAGACAATTATCAAATAATGTGTCGTCCGACGTTCTGTACCGTTTCTCCATTCCACGGTCTTATTTTGGCAGCTTGTGTTGACTTCGAATTATTCTGTTTGTCGTTCGGATTCATCTGAAAATTCTAGCACCTATGGCTAAATAATAATTTAAACAACAACAACGACATCAAGCCTACACAAAACATTCAGGCGTTAAGATTTCTACATCATCAGCAGGAGCAACACTACTAATACACACAGATAAAACACAAACACACATACATATGTATATGTGTGTGCCTGTGTGTGTATGCATATATTTATGCATGTATGTATATTCAAGTGAGTGCGTGCGTGGGCGGGGCTGAAGCTTTTTGGAATGCCGGAATGAACGAAAAACTGAACAGAGATATTTCTGGTCTTTATCTTTGCCCTTCTTCTTGCTTATAACTCTTTACATAGTGAAATCAGAGTCCCCAAATTCACTTTCATATGACATTGTTATTAGTTCGTTGTTTTGACATAATCGACCAGGCTTTGTTCCTATAAATATATGACCCTCATGCCGTGTTAAAATCAGAAATATTGTAATTATCAATCATTAAATTATGATTAACATCCTCCTCAACAACCCTTATATTTCCCTCCCCACAGCATCCATCTCCTTATCGTCATCAACACATCTTCTACAGCTGCTTCAGTCTAAGCAGCTTTAGCTGCACTAGAAATTGTAAATTCACATTAGAAACAGCCTTGGGTAAAATATTAAAATGTCTCTAACCATAAAATCACTGAATATAATAAAAAAATAAATATTATAACTACCATTATTACAATAATGACAATCACGTTCTCAAACAAACACTTGAATTAATAATAGCTCTTAGCTTCTATAAATGATCAACAAAAATAACAACTACTGCAGCGAAAACTATCACCAGACAAATAAGAATAATATTTAAAAAAGATAAGTTGACAAATAACAGACGAAGAACGAAAGACTTGCAGAAGTATAACAGAAGTATAGAATTTTTTTTCTAAATCCGTTCATAGAGCTAACGTGTTCTTTAAAAGAAACTAGGATAACTTTATAGCAGACTGTCCGTCTTTAATATATGTGTCGTATACTCGCAATATATCAGTTTATATTTTGTGGTGTTGCGGAATCGAACAATCGCCATCATGAATTAAGCGTAATTGGAACGAATAGAGATTCTCAGCTTTATATGAACAAACAAGCACGAAATACTAGGTAAAAACGCATATACTTCGTATGATATGGCTGAGTCACTGGATTTGTGCGCTTTCGAATATCTTTGACCGTTAATACAAGACTGAAGTCATGTAGAAGCTAATACATATACACACATTCAATAGCTTTACAGAAATAATAAAAATGGTGACACCATACCTCCTTCAAATTATACACTATATTTGTTCAAATTAATATATAAATTTACATTTACGTATGTGTGTGAGCGTGAGTGTGGGTGCGTGTGCACGCATGTATATTCTAATGGCAGTGGTTAGTAGAATCTTAAGTATCGGGGAAAGAAAGAAAAACAAACTTGCATACTATTATTCTAAGTTCTCTGTCCACATCCCGCTGAAACCATCCCTTGTCTTCTATCATTCTAACAAGCATGAAATAATATTCCAATCACACAGTCAGGCTTTCCATTTCATCGAACACTTCATTACCGTAATTATCTGGTCTTAAATATGCCTGCTAGACAGTTACACGAAGGCGCGCGCGTATACATGCATGCATGCATACATACTACATGCATACATACATACAAGCATACATATATCCAGACTATGAATTCATATTCATATCAATGACAATTGGAGAATTAGGTTTTGTTAATTAAGTGCTTGAAGAAGTATCTGGACAAGCTGGGAATTTCAGAAAGAGAAATGGACCAGCAAATTTGTACATTGAAAAAAAAATCTGTGAGTGAAGCAGTAGAAATATGCAAGACATTTCTCAAGTTCCAAATGTAAATTTGTTTGTGTTAACTACATTCCTAAGATGGAACCTTGTATCTTTGTTGGAAACTGCCTCCCTCCTAAATAGATTTATAATTAAAAAAAAGAAGACAGCATACTTTCTTACTTACATGTATATGCGTTTAGGCTTGTTAGCATTGTATTCCGGCCATACTGGAGTGCAGACATGTGAGGGTAGTATCAATTAGTGCTAGACTGAAAATGAAACTAACATTCTACTCACATTGCATTCACAGATAGAGAATTTAATTAAACCCCTTGTGACAGTAGATTAAGTGCGAACAATTCTGCTACGGGAAACAGACACACACATTGATATATCTATGTATATATATATATATATATATATATATATATATATACACACACATACATGTTGAGCAATGAGAATGAGTGCTCATAACCGCATTCGTGGATAAAGATTATGTTAGGAAAATATTTTAATCTTAACGAATTTTCAACCCAATCCCATGGAGGAATGGTGTTCGTTTCCATTTTGGATTAAAACACGAAAAACCAGGAGGATTCAGGATAAACTTTTGTGAAAAGTTTTGGAAAACAAAGCAAGAATTGCGATGGGGGCGACTCTTCGGCAACAACTTCGTTCACCATGACAGCATGTGTCTTCTATGTGTAGAGTTCGTATGATGTTATATATTTAATGTACGCGTTCACACACACAGACAAACACGCATACACACACACACATACATATATATGCCTGTATGTATGAGAGTGTGTGTATGTGTGTGTGTGCTACGGTGTAAGTGTGTGTATGTATGAGTACCAATTCCTGATGAGATGTATGTGTATTACCTTCAGAATATGCAGTTATATATATACATAAGATTCGTTCGGTGTTCTGAATCCATACCTTAAACTAGCCATTCATATTTATACATATATATGCAATACGCATAAGGATTTACATATATGCATTTGTATATATATATATATATATATATATATATATACGTGTTTATGCAGTTGCTGTGTACCATGTATTTATATATGTGTAGATTTACATACGCACTCGCGTACACTCTCACATACGCACGCCCACACACACTAACACACTCACAAAATAAATTGTAGGTAAGAATAATGGATGTTGATATGTTGTTGAGTCTGAGATATTGTTGGCTGTTGGCCATTTCCACATCCCGAGGGATAGTCATTTATATCTAGCTTCCATATCACGAGAAATGGTAGTATTCACCATTGGGCCATTATACATTTTAGAGGAAGCCTCCCAGATATTAGTAGATATTAATTGAGGAATAACGAGCAATACTGTGTTGTACGTGTATAAACAAACATGCTTTAACTTTCTCACTAAAATTGTCTAATGATAGAAAATAATACTGCAGTCTTACAGAAATACGTGATGTAAAATTCTTCAACGCTTTCGTTTTTATATTGAGCAAAATTTTACCAGTCAAATGTACTTTCAATTTTTCCTTTTCTATCCATATAACATGTATCCACTCGCTAAAATGAAAAAGTGATTAACTTTCAGAGTATGGACCTTTAAGTGAACTTTAGAATTGTCTCCCTTGATTTTCTCGAAGGGATGAATTATCCCTTTAGTATTTAAACCGGCCATATCCGGCCAAAATGGTTAATCTGTTTTATGTTCAAACTGACCAGATCCAGGCTCTCACACCTACCCTACAATGTTATTCTACATTAAGTAATTACACCATCAAGATCTTGAAGATATGAGATAATGGATGATTAATTCAAATCAATGGGAATCAATTAGCATTATGTTTGATAGAATAATCTGAATACTAAAGGGTTAAAGCTAATATTACCATGAAACCTTGCAGTGCGAATTTAATTCCTTCTATGACCGAACTCGTTTTACGATCTACTCGTTTTGCAAATCAATTTTCCCGATTGAAATTAATTAAAATATAATTAATCCGTTCCAAACCCACCAAACCACCAGAAAATAATTTTTTTATGAGTTTTGAACCAGGAAAGTTGTATTTACATGTCAAATGGCAATTATTAAAGATATATGTAAACTGGTCTTATTTATTGAATTACCTCAAAGATAGGACGATTTGTGCGCGAGGAAGACTATAGCGTGGGGGAGGTGAATTGCTGTTTGAAAGGAGAATCTCTTTCCATTTAGACTTCAGAAAAAAATATCTGGCGCTTTCTCTCTCACTTCGCTTAATTTAGGCTTTTTGGATGCACTTCCGTCACTTTTTACACTTGCAGGTAGTTTCAATACAAATATATCAAGAGAAGCCTGCTTTTACCTGCCTTTCAAAATGACACGAAAAGCCGCCTGAGCAGCGTCATTAAATAAAGTTACTGCACGATCTGTAGCTACATTTTCATGATGATAATTTTTTACAAATTCAGACACATACTATCACTTTCCCTCTACATGGCCTTGCTTTTGCTTTTTTAGCCCCAAATTAACTTAAATTAACTTTGCCAACTCTGACTTTATGACAGTCGTAGGGATAGCATTCTCCGCTACACTGTCAACCTCCGGGGAAACAATCTCTTCCACCGCATTCAGCACTGTCCTTTGCACTAACCTTCTTAGGACCCATGACTAACACATCTAAATATTATAAAATAATAGCACAAAATGCACAAAACTAATCAAAAACACTGGGAAAAGCACAACAGGGATGCTGCCACAAAGAAATAAACAAGTGAACTGAGTGAGCAGAAACTATACTTGTTGGGAGAGCGTGTGCGATCTCAGCGCTGACAAGTAGTCGCTTGTATGAAACTCGCTCGTACTACGGATTTACGCTCGTACTTCAAGACAAAATTTCACACGAACCACGACTCACACAGTAAATTACTCGTACAATGGTGCACTCGTATTGCGAGGTTCTACTGTATATCCGCTTAAGTGCGTATCATTTGTTGGTTAAATATTTGCTAATTGTTACCATGACATATAGCATGAATAATTTATTAGCAAAAGCTGTTGAGATGATTTGTTCTCACTTCTTTATAAACCGTTGAGATAAATGTGATGGACATCGTTTGATGACATGTGAAAAGGACAAGATCAGCTGTGATTTTAAATGTATGAATAAGTTGTCTTCTGTTCGTGGTTGAAAAATTTTTAGGCTTTTTCTCGCGTTCTAAATCAAACAATGAAACATGAATGGCAGTTCATAGACAAATCGTGGCTGCGGCTTTAAATAAGACATCAGTAATATTTCCATGTTGTTTTCCAGGTATTTAATATTTGACGTCCTTAAGGCAGCGGGCTGGCAGAACCGTTAGAAGGTCGGCTAAAATACTTAGCGGTATTTCGTCCGTCTTGCCGTTGTGAGTTCAAATACTGCCTGGGTTTACTTTACCTTTCATCCTCTCGGACTTGACAAAATAAGTACCAGTTGAGTACTGGAGTCAATGTAATCAACTTCCCCTCCCCTAACATTGCGGGCCTTTACCAACATTAGAAACCAATATTTCATGTTCTTTGAAACGTAGTTTATAGCAAAATTTATTCTTCTACATTGGAAATTAATTACATTTTTCCTTAATTTGTTTTTCAGGTATTAATTTACATGATGATAAAAATGGATTACATCTAAATGGATAATAGTGGATTTGATATACAGCTCTGATCATAGAGGTAAGTGCATGTTATATATTTCCGCTTTCATATAATTATTTATATTTTGTTTTTGCCATATATTTTCTCATGCAAACAGATCTGTATTTCTTACAATGCATAGAAACTGCATGAATTCCAAACAGTTCAGCGTTTAGATTCTGTACATAACGTAAGGAATTATAGATTGGTGTAATGCCAGTGTACTATAGCACGAACATTCGTACATGACATTCCATCAGCACTGCGTTGGAAACAGCTCAACAGATTACTCCATTTATTTGAAATATGCTCGTTCATTACGGCATAAATACAACTGACAGGTATAAGCAACAATAACACAATAAAATTAAAAGCGCCTTCGTGATTTTGCAATGTTTAAGGTGATGCCCGTGAGCGTATCGGGAGAAAATGGACATGTTTTAGGTACACATATTACTTTTATCGATATTCCGATAAATTACTCTGTTTTCCTTTTAACTACTCAATAAAAGTAACGATATAATGGTTGAATTTTATTCAAGTTATTCTCGCAGAGTAATCACACACACGCGTGTGCATGCAACTGCCTTCACTATTGAAACGGATATGTGGTGGTACATTATATTTTCCCTGTTTACCGTAACACATAATTTCTATGGATCTATATATTTCCTTTGCTTTTTTATCTGATGCCCATAAAATACTATCAATGAAAATCCATGAAATATCAATAAAAATTATAAACAGTTCTCAGAGCAATTCTTTGCTAGAGAGGCCCCATTATATTTTACCTTTACAGAGTATTTCGATAATCACTTTTTTCAGCAATGCCTAGCAATAATATTTAATGCCTTAAATTTTTCAATTATTTACTTCGTTAGCAAAAAGTTGAATTTCTATTACGTTATATGTTGGGCTGTGCATTTTAAAAATTACACTAGTATATTACGTAAAAAGGCCCCCAACTTGTTTTCTTACTTCTTTCCTGGTAATATATTTCAGCTTATATATTTTAAAGCATAAAAATAAATACATAAAATGGAAGAAATATAACAATGTAAATACAACATTTGAAATTCTCATAAGAAATTACTCATTTTAAAGACACTATCATTAAGCAAGTAGAAAATCAATTTACATATTAAAGAACACATAAATAAATTTACGCTGGATGAATGGATATCCAAGCCAAAAGATAATACGTTATATCGTCAATCTGTTCGCCAACCACGGGAAAAAAATATTTTATTCAAATAATAACCATTCCAAATAATAACCATTTTAATATTGTACAGCAATTTAGCAGATTTTGACAAGAAACAAAGTAGAAAAGAAAAATACAAAATATGCAAAAATGAATTTGAAAAGAAAGATGAAAAAGGAAATAAGTCTATTATTTTCTGAAGTTTTTGTTTACAGCGTATAAATATATTTAGAAAATATATATAATTTTATGTTTATGACAGTGTTCAAAGACTGATAAAAAGGAAATCAATGGAAGGAAGAACAACAATTGTTCAGCAGCAAACAAAGCAGATATTTCTTCATAGTTTTATTGGTAAAAAATGTTTATAGCTATAATAATAATAATAATAATAATAATAATAATAATAATAATAATAATAGTATAGTGATACTGATATAAATATATAAATAAAAATTAACTGCCATTGTCATCTTTGTAACATCAACAGCATCGACAACGACAACTCCTTAGTCATTGTCATGCAAAACAAAAATTTAATGTTCAAAATGCAAAGAGAAAATCAGCGAGCAGTTGTTTCGTTTTCCATATTTCTACTCTGGATTGAAATGAGGTTTTTTAGCAGTGTTACGATCCAGAGTCGTTGTATACGTGTGACAATATATTCTGGTTGCAATAATAATATAAGCGCACATAAAAGTATATATACACACACATTCACACACACACA
Source organism: Octopus sinensis (assembly GCF_006345805.1). Lineage (NCBI taxonomy): Eukaryota > Metazoa > Mollusca > Cephalopoda > Octopoda > Octopodidae > Octopus > Octopus sinensis. The sequence goes on from NC_043006.1 coordinate 77,198,005, forward strand.
CATAGCAACGTTACCTATGTCTGTATGTGTAACGTGTTAAATGTACTGAAACGTATTTCCCTTAACATTTCTTCATCGATTTCCCAACTGGTACTTTCACATTGCTCTCGTATCATCATAGAATTAAACTTGAGTCTGAACGAACGGTGGATCGTCTGCAGTAAGTTATACATTATCCGAACATGAAACTTGAAGTAGCTTACGTATAAACTCTTGTAAACTTTAAGTAATATATATGTGTTTGTTTGTGTGTGTATGTATATATATATATACATACATACGTACACATGCGTATATACATACAAATGTATATGTATACATACATACATCAAACTAATACGCTTGTTGATCATCGCCATTTTCGTCTCTTCGCTTTCTGCAAATTTCAACCATATATATATATATATATATATATAATATATATATATATATATATATATATATGGTTGAAATTTGCAGAAAGCGAAGATACGAAAATGGGCGATGATCAACAAGCGTATTATTTTGATGCACGAGAAAAAGGAAAAGGTCTTTTAAGTTTCGAGCATATAGTCTTCAACAGAAAGGAATAAAAGGAAGTAAGCAGAGGGAGAATGATAAACACGTGTAGAATTCAGCGGCCTAGCATGGCGAATGTTTGGATACAAATTTTTTTCATATATGTGGGATAATGTTACTGCCAAAAACTGAAACAGCCGACCCACATCTAAAATATTATATCTTGTCTGATGGACAATGTTACTTGTCTGAATACATTTCACTCGGAAAATAACAAAAATCCGATACCATTCCAATGTTTGTTCACACTGCCTCATGAAAATGTCTAAATGACCCATTCTCTAAGATTCGCACGTAACATTTGTTCTTTTTCTTGTAATTTCACGTGAATTTGCTATCCTAGTTCTTGAGTTAAACTTTTTGAGTTATTTTTTTGTTTTACCTCATAATTTTTCATAGTAAATTCTAGTAACAAAATTGCTAATTTGGAAAAACAATCAGCTGCAAAAAAACGCAAAACATCAATGTCTGTCAAAAATCTGTAGCCGATGGCAGATTAGGAGCTTTTCGTGAGTAATACTGCAAATATAAGAGTTTTAAACATACTCCGATCAATATGAGCAACGGACGTCTGCGAATCTGATTCTGACATTCACAGTTCTTAAAACGATTAACTGTAGAATGGATTGCAGCATTCTAAATATGTAGCTATTGATGTTAAGTTACTTTTGCCATCAATGACAGAATTGTATATTAAAACTTGCAGAGTAAGACGAAAGATGACGTTATGTGATTGAGATGTATGTCTAGATATGATTAAAATATTCGAAAAGTAGAAAATATTTCTATAAATTTTAGTGACAAGTTAATTGAATTGAAGCATATAAATCTTTCCCCAAAATACTGACTTGAATTAATCAAATACAATATTTTCCTTGTCATAACAGAAGAGACAGTGAATATGAGAAAACCTCTGGAATGATATATCACAGAATATAAATTTTTGTATGTATTTAGATATGGATATGACTCTCTATTTCGATTTTCATACCAATGTTTACTTATGTAGCGTACTGTGATGTACAACTCAATTATTGTAAATTGTCTATGTAATGTCAGGAACACAGGATTTCCAGGAATTTGAAAATTTGATTTCGAAAATTTGTCACACATCCAAAATTAATAAATATTGCATAGCATAGTATAGGCTTCAAAAGAGGGTCAATCTCTGGTATATCACATAAGGTACAGTGAAACCATGTTCAAGATAATATATCTGCATTATTTTTCCACCGATATCCCTTTGAGAAAAGAATAAGATTATTCCAAAGCAACGCCATTATCCATGAATAGAGAATCTAATAAAAGAACATGACTTTAAGCCAGGTTAAAACTGTGATCAATGGAACCGACTAGTACTGCCTGTTTAGTAATATTATCAAGAGTTTAAGCATTTAAAGAAACCTATTTCAAACTTGCGATGATTCTTTCAACTGAATCTGCTGTAAATGTTAACGAATTATAGGGTTATACGAACATTTATCTTTATAGAAGTAAATGACGGTAAAGGTTGGTTCATAAATATCTGCAAAATGTAAATCTATAATGACGAACATTAGATATTCCTTGATTCGCGAAACAGTCACCGAGAATTTTCTTTGAAACAGTCATGCAGGAATATATTACGCATTATGTGTCTCGGGATTACATGACTCCTGAGAATAACACTGTTCAAAAATATGCATGCACGCACATATACATACATATATCTGTTTGTGTATGTATATAATATGTATGTATATATCTATATATGCAATAAATACATACACACACATACCTATATATATACACACACACAATTAGAAGCAAGAAAATCAACGTGATGAATTCTCTAATACGGTTCTTTGTGATAGATGTAGGGCATGTTGTTAAATTTAATGCTGGAAAATATAGCATCTTTGATATTTAGAGGATAGCTCACATGCTCAAATTATCCAACCTTATAGCTACAGAAATACCTTGAAGATAAAAGTATAATAGACCTTTGGTAATAAACAAGTCTTCAGAACTGCAGTTTCTTCGCAATTATGTACAATACTCATTTCAGTCTTTGCTTTTATCATCCCAAATATGAGCTATGGAAAAATATTTCATTGTCTTTCCTGTGGCATTTGGCGCTCGTGTTCCAACTTTTGTTTCGAAACATTTGAATATAAAATGAAAATATAAGTTAGAAATTATTTCATTGACCATTCGTTAATCGACTTTAGAAGCATCGAATTTTATTGAGGTGGTGCTCCAGCATGGCCACAGTCGATGACAGAATCAAATAAAAGAATGAAAGAGTATAGCTGTGTTGATTACAATTATGCTAATCCCGATTAAATATAAGATGTAAAAATTGCCTTCTCGGTGTGTGTATATGTGGGTGTGTAGTTCTCATACACAGCTGATGTGTCTTTGTTATTAATTATATAACCCTGTTATTAATTATATTATATAAAAAAAAAAAAACGTTTGATTAAAGCAAAACTAAACCTCGTGTTTCCATTCCGAATGTCTATTATTTCCTTTGAAGTAATCAAAATATGTAATGTAACCTATGGACCAGTAACAGACACAGAAAAGTTTTCACATGCATTTTCCACAATCATATTCATATTACAACTCCTAGATGTTAGGTCGATACATCCTTCATGCATTCCTAGACCGCTTTCCCAGTTATTTGCTCATGCATGACAATCGATGAATAATGTGATTATACTGGATCAAAAGTGTGACGGGATTTAGTCACATGACCAAATTAATTTATACTCTGTCTGTGTATTGTTTGCACTCAACAATTTCGTTCCTAATTCTCAATAATACAGCATTCTGTG
>NC_043006.1:77206381-77226381 GCF_006345805.1 Octopus sinensis
CCCCATGAAATGTAATCGAGAAGGTTGAGATCTGGGCTATTACTGGACCAGGTGTTAACCCTTACAAAAACAGTGGCACCGTCTCTCCAAAGGAGGCCTGCGTTGTCCTTGAGCCATAACATGGTGTATAATCCTGGATAAGCACCACATTGACAAGCCCAAACATTTGCTCTATACAAGGTTACAGAGAGTTCTTCAGGATGTCCAGATACTCCTTTGTGTCGATCTTCAAGCCAGACGCAATGAAGCGCAGATCCACGGCACTTCCTTCACTCGTCACGGCTCCAAATAGAGAGACAAGAACCTTCGTCTCCAACACAACAAACACAGGGGCGACGTCAGAAGTGCTGTATGCAATCACTCGAGCATTTCTGCATTTCACCTCAGCGTTCACAGTGAACTCCTTCTCGTTATCAAACACGAGAGTTTTTTTTTCCTGCACATTTTTGCTTGTTGAATGACAGAAGCTTTGGGAATCTCTCAGCTCTGATAGCTTTGGCCTTTACTGTTAGGTGTTGACGGTGTCCTCGAACATATCTTGTCATGCTAAGGTTCCTGTTCACAGCTCTGTACAATGTGTAATTGGACACATTGCGTTTCTCTGTAAGAGTTGTCATGTATGTGGATAGGTTGGGTTCCATCGAGCGTTTGAGGAAAGCGAGAGACTTTGGATTGCACTTGGAGTTACTCGAGTCCTGTGTTCTTTTCTATCAAACTTTCGCTCGTCTTTAAATTGTTTATACACACGATGAACTGCAGCTTTTGGAAGTTTCGGCAATTTAAAATGGCTTTCGGCAGTGTGACTGGCACGCGCCAAAACAACAATGGTGGAACGATTCTGTTGTCATATCAGTTTGTTATTTACCTGAAAAATAAACAAAATGATTACATTTTCAAGCAAGCAAGGTTTTGTCAAAAAATGAAAGTTAAACTCATTAATGTGACTACTTAAAATTGGTCTCAATTTATCTGAAAGACCCTGTATATATATATGTGTATATATATATATATATATATATATATATATATATATATATATATTATATATATATATATATATATATATATATATATATATACACATACACACAAATAATAACGATTTAATGACAGATGGATTGTGGTTCGCTACAGCTGTTTCAGACGCGCTTATGAATAGACTTATTACATCATCTGAAAAGCTGTTTTTGTCAGTTAAATATATGTAAGAAATAGACATTTTAATTCGGAATGTAAAACGAAGAACAAAAATGCTATTTTTGTACTCAGCCGGCACAAATTGCTTATATGTAAATAGATAAGTAATTATCGAAGTATTAGGTATGTACCTATTAGTTAGCCGATGAATCAAGTTCACTGCCTATGGCTACATGACATCATCAACGCTATTTTTATAATTGTTGCTCGATGAATCGCAGGAATTCCTCAGTGAGTCGAAACGGTCGTTGTGAGCATTAGTGTTTCTCCTATATTCCTCTTTCCCTCTGATATTTGTTATATATATATTTTATTTTTAATTCAGAGGTAGCAAGCCCATTCATCTCACCATATAAAAAATAAGTTTTATTTTAAATTCCTACTGTTTTATAACTTGGATACACGTGCTTCATGAGGTACATGTCCCGGTTCCTAAACCACTCCGTGTTTTGCTGGAACTCTTCTTAAATTGTAACCCCAATCATCAGGTCCACATATCACTTTATCATCGTTCAATACTATGAATTATATTTTAATTTTTTAAAATCCATAAGTATGTGTAAAATAGGCACGTGTAAATTAGGTTCGCTGGGCCCTACATTAGAAGCCATAATTCAGATCAAAAGTGAGATAAAAAGTTACAAAAATAAAAAATTACAAAAATAAAATGAGAAACAAAAAAAAAATGCTAAAAAAATATACGAAACAATTATATAAACTATGTTAGTAAAAGATAGGGTAAAAAATAAAATATATACTTCTAATAATATAAAATGATATAAATTGAAAGGAATCGCAAAAGAATGAAAGGAATAGCAAAAAATATATATACGAATAAAATTTACAAGCGATACGAATGATAACTTTTAAAAATTTACAAAATGTAAATTTACAAAATAAAACATGAAACACGTGTAGACAAGTTATAAAACAGTAGGTATTGAAAATAAACATTGTTTTTTATATGGTGAGATGAAGGGGCCTACTATTTCTAAATTAAGATATATATTTCTTCATTGAGAATAATTTGAACCCCTGTTATGCCGGAATTTTTATTCCCTAAGAAATAAAATTTAAATATATATATAAATATATATATATATATACATATATATACATATATATATATACATATATATACATATATATACATATATATATGTATATATATATATATATATATATATATATATATATATATATATATATATATATATACATGCTTTTGTGTGCATATCTGTATACGTGTGTATATAAGTATATATATATAAATTTATAGTATGTAACATTATATATATATATATATATATATATATATATATATATAAATTTATAGTATGTAACATTATATATATATATATATATATATATATATATATATATAAATTCTGCACAAACTTGGAAAGATATTGCTTCTCAGAGTCTTTGCTCCAGATTCCTGAAAATGTACTAAATTAGAATAATGTACCTTGTTAACTGAGATGTATCATTCAGAATTTTATCCTTCTAAGTTCGTTTTCCAACTCTCATCATCGGTCAAATGTTTTGCACGGCATCGTAATAAGTGAAATGTTCAAGCAAAATCTAAGCAACAGATGAAAAAAAATATCAATAGTTTTTCTCTCATATTAAATTTCGTTAAATTTCATTACTCCTTTCCACATCACTTCCTGCTTCAAGCATATTATTCTTGCATAGGCATTGGATGTTCTTTTACAATACCTGCCCCTTGTTCTAAACTGAGTATTGATTTCTACCATCAACTCTTTCAGCTTCTGTTGACTTGGTGCAAACAATACTTTTAACTGTCTTTATTTTAACTGTCACTCCACCGCTAGAATGTTTCGTTAACTTAATCAATAAATGCCACTAAAATCGAAGAATATATATATGTATGTATGTATTTATATGTTGACACCTATTGAAAACTGGACAAAGTTGGACATAAAATTACCAGGTTTACATTCACTTTGAAAAATTATGTTTACCTTCGTACAGTAACGATTTAAATATCCTCTCACTGTCGCCAGGGCAACGAAAAGGACGAACACCACTTTCTGTCACCTCTTTATTATCCTGATCAAGTTGAAAATCAGCACGGTCGTGGTGTATATATATATATATATATATGTATATGATTGTAACCCCATATTTTGTATGTATATATAGATATAGGGGGGAAGAGAATGGATGTGCATATAAAGTTATATGTGTCTGTGTGCATATGCACTTATAAAGCGCTAAATATATAGATACGTGGAGTGGTTGATTGATATGTGCGTGTGAGGTGTCTGATGTGTTTGTGGTGGTGTTCGTGTGCTTATGTGCGTATGTGTGTGATCGTGTATGTATGTGTGTGTGTATGTGTGTGTGTGTGTGTGCGTGTGTGTGTGTGTGTTTGTGTGAGTACATCTGCTTTCAGTGATCAGAAATTGCAATAGACCTTTTATTTTCTCCTTGCCAACTTGAGGTAGTTGAGCAAGTGCTTAAATATTTACTATATTTGACACTCTTTTTGTCTCTCTGTTGCTTTAGGTTTTCTGTTTCTATAAAGTGTCATCTGATTTGTGACAGAATAGATTGGAAGTATACATCACAGGGCATAATGTCCGTAACAATAACTTTACTGAAAATCAACTGCCTGAGTAGAGATTATCTTTTATCGAGTTTGAAAGAATAACAGGAATAGTTAGTGCAAATAGGATTGAAACTCAGTTCTTTGAAAACCGGAGCAAATGCCGGAAGATAGATTTTGTTAAGTCGACGTCATCTATCGACCTAGCACCAGACAAACACATACACGTACACTTGAGTGTGTGATTGTGTGTTGATGTACAAACACGCACGCACACACACCCACACCCACATATATATAACAACTCACTCATAGATACGTGCATGTAGATATATATGTCTATGATATATATTACATATGTATGCATATTATATAATATATATTGTATAAATATTATATATTATAGTATATTATATATATATGTATATACTATTTCATATATTTTATATATGTATTACACACACACATACACACACATACATATATATATATATATATATATATATATACACATCATATACATATTACACACATATATGTATGTAAATGTATTCACGAGCACGTATGTGGATATACTAAAACAGGTACCCACACAAAACCGCATGCACTTTATCACATCCATGGAGTAGATACCTGAATTATTTATGGATTCGCAAAATTCTAGCGTGAGCTTTACAGAAATGAACAGACAAAATGGTATATATATATATATATATAATATATATATATATATATATATATTTGCTACACAAAGGAAAATATTGCTTTCATATTAGACTAATGGCTTAGTGTTTTAACTTTCTTTTATGAAAAGCAGCTCTACATTATATTTTATATGCAAAATTATGAATATTTATAGGTATGCGATATTCGATTATCTCAGTAATATGCCTTATTTCTCTCTGTTTTGTTTTTACATGCCTCAAGTTCATAAACTCAACTATATAACAGTTTAACCTCAACAATTGAGATATGAAATACGAGGAGACATTGCTAGGGTCACAACGTATTAGTTTCTGGATCTATAGTATATGCATGCAGAATCCTTAAACTTAGCACATGCACATATTAATCTCAATAAAAATGTTTTGAATTGCGATCGCTTCTAAAACTGTTCTAAAAGATTTCTTTCAATATTTCTCTCCTTCCGTCAGTATTCACACATTATGTTGCATTTGTTCTAAATGTATATGCTTTCAGTTGCAACACTTCCGCCAGTCTGCTAATAGTTTACACTCAATAGTTTCCTTCAATATTGTATTCCTTTTGATCTGTATTCAATTAATGTATGTTACTGCAAAGAATATAAGATATCCTGAGTGTTCCTTCATTTACTGAATCTCTATTCACTTATAATATTTTTCCAGTATACTTAAATATATTCATATCCAGATTAAAATAACTCAAAGATTGTATATTTAAATACCTGAGACGAATTTCACTAGTATAACGTTAAAGCTTCACCTTTAACTTTTGTATGGCTCTGAAACATGGAGAGCAACCTGCAGCAACTACAAGAAGATTCAGACCTTCATCAGAAAATGTCTCTGGCAGATCCTCCATCTAAAGTGGTACGACAGAGTGCCAAACACCGACCTGTGGGAAAGGGCCAATCAGGAGCCCATACATGTTCAGATTAGACGAAGGAAATGGAGATGGATCGGACACACACTGCGGAAAGAACCCAGAAATGTGACACGACAAGCATTTGACTGGAAACCGCAGGGGAAAATGGAGCGAGGACGCCCGAAATAGACATGGAATCGGAGCATTTTGGACGAGGTCAGGACCACCAGACTGACATTGGAAGCAGCCAAGAAACATATCAAATGACCGCAAAAAGTGGAAAACAAATGTTGAGGCTCCCTTCTCCAAAAGGGGCAAAAAGGATTAAGAGAGAGAGCGAGAGAGTATAAATTTATGAATAATTAAACGCATGCATGCATACATACATAGAAAACAAAATAATCTGTTGTTGATGATGAAATTCCAATGAAGGAGATTTGGATTTAGGTTATATATCGGCTCTTTCTCTATTGGCTAGAAACATTCAAATAAAACTGATATACATACATTCTTCATACATACCTGCCTATATATATGTATATGGCAATATATATGTACGTACGTATACATACATATATTATATATTATATATATATATATATATATATATATATATATATATATATATATATTATATATATATATATATAATATATATATATATATATATATATATATATATATACACGTGGTTACCACTATTGAAAAGACTGCCTCCACGCGCTGCTACTACACTTTCGTCCTTGCCAGCAAAAGGCTCCTTCGTTCGTCCCTTGTGTGGTTAATTTCCTGTATAGTATTCTTGTTATTTTCTCGTTTGTAACTAATTGTACTTTTTGTACATGTATTTTATTTTTGCAGTTTTATTGTTTGTCTATGCCAGAAAAAAGGCTTTTTCGTTCGTCCTCTTGTGTTTGTTTTTGTACATGTATTTTAATTTTGCAGTCTTATTGTTACGTCTTGTTTGTGTTCGTACTCATTGTGCCCCGCTGCTTGAAATTTTATTTTAATTCTCTCGCAGGAAGGCCTATTGGATTAGTGTTCTGTTATGCCTTCGAAACATGCCTGACTCCTCTAGCGACAGCTGATGACGGGGGTTTTGTCCTTGTGTAACCTGTCCTGTATTTGTTTTTCGTTTTCCGTTTTCTTGTTTTTTGTTTTTGGCTTTTTCTGTTTCTACGTCTTATTGTGATGTCCTGTACTTCCGTATAATTATTTATATATGCATGTATATATACATGTAGATGTAGGTACGTACATATATGTTTGTATGTATGCATATATTTTTATTTATCTCCTATATATATATATATATTATATATATATATATATACATATAACTTGACCAAAGATTGGCCTAGGCTAATAGCATATATATTATATGCTCATATGTGTGTATGTGAGTGTGTGTGTCTGTGAGTGCACGCGTGCGTGTGTGTGTCATACGTTTCCTTCACAATTCATTCTCACAACACATAAATACAATGCAACACAATTGCTTTCCCTCGACTGGCCTTGCCCTATTTAAGATGGCACCAAAGCGAATCAAAGAGGTAAAAAAATTACTTCACCTTTAAATTGAAGGTATGTACGTATAAACATATATATATATTTCAGAATATATCTATCTATCTATTTATCTATCTACATGTTTCTCTTTCGATATATATGTATGTACTTATGTGTATGCGTTTATGTATGTGTGTAGTAGTAGTAGTAGTAGTAGTAGTAGTAGTAGTAGTAGTAGTAGTAGTAGCAGCAGCAGCAGCAGCAGCAGCAGCAGCAGTAGCTTGTAATGGTGATGACAGTTTAATGTGTGTCTGTTACCGCAATGTCTGGTTCTGTTATCTCACTTAAACAGTAACATATCTTCCTAGAAATATTTAAGCTCTCACGTATGTTTCCTGGAACTGCTTAACATCAAATTATGACTATAAACTAATTAGGATAATTATTTGAAATAATAGGCTTGGTTTGACCTCTGTGCACTTAGCAAGTCTGTTCCGCTCCAGATCTGTCTATAGATTGGAATATTAAAAAAAAAATAAGACAAATATCACCTGCTCATAATGTTATCTATTGGATAGGTCATCATGAAAGATTGATCTTGTCTGTGTATCCCTGTTTAAAATTTTTTGCTATGGTATAATCAACGATTACATGAATAAAACACTACTGAATCATCTATTGATTGTAAATCCCGTCTGTTCTTTGTGTGTTTACATGAGTGCGTGTTTATATATATATATAATATATATATATATATATAATATATATATTATATATATATATGTAGGTATGTATGTATGTATGTATGTATGTATGTATGTATGGGCGGAGGAACTCTTGAGAGTCAACAGCCATCCAATAAATGTATTTAGGCTGTATCATGCGCTGGGACATAGAAATAATCGGACTGAAAAACCGATCGCGCGGTTAAACCATTGGGAATGAAGAACTCCTAGCCTTTGTTAGGGCATCTTTCTAGGAGAAGGTAACTCAGGTAACTGGGATAACTTCGACATAAAACCTGCAGTTCAGTAATTACCGATGATGTTGAATTGTTCTTCTTTTCGGATTATGGTTGCTGTTGCTTTTTGAGTGGGATTGACTCATTTCCCATTTTAAAAAATCTTCTTGCACAGGCATTGCAGGATAACAACATTGATGAAGCTTCGTGCAATGGCCATACTTGATAACGAGGGGGCAGCCACCATGTATGTATGTATGTATGTATGTATGTATGTATGTATGTATGTATGTATGTATGTATGTATGTATGCATGTATGTATGTATGTATGTATGTATGTATGTATGTATGTATGTATGTATGTGTGTGTGTGAGTGTGTACACAAACACACACTCGTTCAAACACATATATGTAGTTATGCTATATTCCGTTATTGATGTGGTAGAGTACAGTATAAAGCTCGTCTACTTTCAGAATTGATCAATATTATTTGTAGTATTATTATATAGTTTTAAGTTTAAACTTGGGCATTCGTCGTGTGTGAACATAAGACAGAAGAAATTAGAGTCAAGAAGAAGGAACGCTTTTCGACAGTTACTTATTATTCGTTACAATTGTTTCGACGCAACGTCGCTCTCCAAGAACACAGGTATTTGAACTTGCAGCTGTTTGTTTGTATTATGAGATCTAGTTGTGTTTCCTCAGATAATATATGTGTGTTGTCTCCGTTAGTTTAAAGTCGTCGCCTTGAATGACACCTGTTCGTCGTGGTTTCTCTTCATTTATATATATTATATGGATGGAAGCACTCCGTCAGTTACGACGGCGAGGGTTCCGCTTGATCCGAATCAACGGAACAGCCTGCTCATGAAATTAATGTGTAAATGGCTGAGCACTCCACAGACACGTGTACCCTTAACGTAGTTCTCGGGGATACTCAGCGTGACACAGAGAGTGACAAGGCCGGGCCTTTGAAATACAGGTCCAACAGAAACAGGAAGTAAGAGTGAGAGAAAGCTGTGGTGAAAGAGCACAGCAGGGATCACCACCATCCCCTGACGGAGCATCGTGGAGCTTTAGGTGTTTTCGCTCAATAAACACTCACAACGCTCGGTCTGAGAATCGAAACCGCGATCCTACGACCGCGAGTCCGCTGCCCTAACCACTGGGCCACTGGGCCATATATTAGATATGTGTGTGTGAATGTTCGTGATTGCGTGTGCGTGTCTGCGTGTGTGTGTATACCAGATGATTATCATAATGCAAAACGTGAGGAAATCTAACTCCAATGAACTGTACGTCAGAATGGTGAACGCTTGTAAAATCTTAATGATAAAATAACGAATTTTAAAATACTTCAGAGGAAAATAAGTAAAAAACGTTTTTTAAATACATTCATGTAAAGTTTGAAGGGAAGATTTATATTTCTTAAGCTTCGTCAAAATAAGAAAGGTATGTAAGTAATAGTAAGGATATTTACTTCCAAAATAATCCTTACTTCTATAGGTAAAAGGGCCTAAAACTTTGGCAGAGGGTTCGAGCCGATTACATCGATATCACGGGTTTTTGATTTATCGACCTTGAAATGATCAATGGCAAACTCGACCTCGGTGGAATTTGAACTCACTAGTTTCAACCGTGAAAAAATGCACGGTAATGATTCTGCCAGCTCACTACCTAAAAAATATTGATAATATTGATGATGATGATGATGATTATAACAAGACCTGTTTAAAGGCTAATGACCTCTTACGAGGTGACGGCCACCAAAATATCATATACCTAAGAGGCAGAAGCAACCATAACACTTGAACACTCCTTTCAAGGAGACATAACCTCCAAAAATTAAACCAAGATTACAGGAATCCTATATCCAAGGGTGGAGATCCTGACAGTGATGGTGTCACGGTGGTGGGCAAATACTGCTGGTTGTGCAGCCTAAAATTCACTAATACGCATCATATGTGCTGTAATCTCAAATAAAAATAGAAACAAGATCGGGGTGAATGATGCCGGAACACCTTGAGAAGATTTCTCACCCGGTGGGTGTCTCACGAGAGAGTAGCGTGGGCTGAGTCATCATCAAGCAACTGCTAAAAGAAGGTGGACGAAAACAATAAATGTTGCAGTAATAGAGCGCTACTTTCTGGGTAAACCCAGAGATGGCAATAAAGTACTCGCTAGGGGATATAGGAAAAGAATGTACAGGGCATGGAGCGACAGAGGCCTATTTAAATTAAGTGAACAAAATCTGTGTGACCAAGATAGAGACATCACAATGAATAAGTAGTTATCTCAGTTGAACTTGAAAGCATTAAGAGACGGGTGCTTAGGTATAGTAAGACAAGTGGTGAAGGGAAGGATGGGGAAGAGAATGCAGATAGTGAAAGTATGACAGTAGAGTTAAAGGGAAAAAATATTGAGTATCAGGAGAGCGATGAGAGAACTGAGAAAAAAATACCCATTTGAAAAGAAATTCATTGATATTTTGAGCCCTGGTGAGCAGAGCATTCATATAGGGTTTAAAATAGTAAACAGAAAGAAGTTCAATGACTGGAGCTGGAAGATAAATGATATCACTGGTGATACCAGGACTGACAATATCACAGACACCAACCATCTGATAAATGCAATCTCCTTTTTTATAGCCCGGAAGTTAGGTAAATGTCAACATAAACTGAAGGAACCATGGCGCAAAATGATAATGCAATCGATTAACGAGAGCAGAAAATATATTAATATTTTTGAGCAGAAAACAGAAATGAAGTTCAGCGAGAGAAATATGATGAGCTAGAGAAAAAGTATAGGTGGAAGAGTAAGGGCATCAATGTCGTGATTGAAGAATTAAACAGAGTTTGAAAAATATAGCACATAAATTAAAGAGGTATGAGGTATGGGGAGTACAGATTAAAAGGAGTTTTCGAGCAAAATCAGAAGCGAGTCTATCAGGAACTGACTTGGAAAGAAAAAGGTGAAAAAGCTGTACCGGGTGCTGAAGGAAGCAAAATATTCTGATCAAGCATATGGTCTCAGGAGAAACAACACGAAACCGAAGTAGAGTGGTTAAATATACTCAAGAGGAGAGTGGAGAGTATCAGCAGGAGGATTGTAGAATAACCGTGGAGATGATTAGAAATCAGTGCAGAAAAATTCCTAACTAAGAGCGCCTGACTTGCATGGAGTTGCAGCCCTGTATAGGAGAATTGCGAGACAGATGGACGAAATACTGAGTAGTTACATCCAAGTACTGGCCTGGATTAAAAAAAAATAACGACGCACGGTACAATGCCAGAAGGGCTCAAGTAAAGGGAATGCGGTTGGAAATTTCCCACCAATACCTTGTTTGCTACTGATGTGGAAACTGATGACGGGAATCATATCAAACAGCATATGTACTAGATAAGAGCGATCTACTACTACGCGGAACAAAAAGGGTGTAGATGTAAGAGCAGAGGAACGCAGGATCAATTATTAATCGGTAAGACTGCCCTGGCTGACTGCAAGAAGTAACACAAAATTTTGGCGGTGCCATTGGTGGACTACAGGAAAGCATATGGCATGGTCCCACACTCATGGATTATTGAATGCTTTAAACTGCTTAAGGTCTCCCACAATATCCTGAAGTTAATACAAAACTCAATGACAACATGGCGACGACTGAAATCACAGCATGGGGAGATGAGCTGGGAGAGGTAAATATCAAAAGTGGAATATTTCAAGGGGACAGTCTGTCGCCTCACCTAGTTGTTATCTGTATACGGCCACTAACTAGCGTTTTAAGAAAGATGGGTGTGGTGAACATGCTAGGCAGGGTGAAAGAAAACAGCCTGTAGCTTATGGATGACCTAAAGCTATTTGCTATGACTGAGAAAGAAATTGAGAGTTTCACCAACTCTGCTGTTGATTAGCAAAGATATTGTCATGAAATTTGGGGTCGATAAATGCGGTGTAATGATTCTCAAAACGAGGAAAATCAGTAAAAGCCATGGTATCAAGCTGAAAAGTAATGAAACTATAAATGAAATCAGAGAGAAATTATCAAAGTACCTGGGTACAATTGAAAGAGATAGGGTGAATGAACACAAAATGAAAGAAATGTACAGAAAAGAGTATTTAAGGAGAACACGGCTTGTTCTGCAATCGAAACTAAATGGCCGCTATAAACTTACAGCAATTAACACGTGAGCGCTTGCTTTGATGAGATATGGGGCAGGAATAGTATCTTGGAAGAAGCATGAATTAGAAGAGATAAACCGGAGAACGCGTAAATTAGTGACAATGGACAAGAAACTACAGTCCAAGAGTGATGTGTCAAGATTGTATGTAAAGAGGAAAGAAGGAGAACGGGGATTAGTATGTTGTGAAGGTTGTGCAAGGGAAGAGGAGAATATCCTGGCTTGGTGTGTCAAGGGGAGTAAAGAAGAAATGACTGACGCAGTGAAAATGCAGGGAACGTTAGCAGTGAATGAAACCGTAAATCCAATACAATTTCAGTAAGACTAGTGAGAGCAGATGAAGAACATTTGGCAGGACAAGAAAATGCACAGTCAGTTCTTGAGGAATAAAGATGAGATTGATTGGAATTGAACCTGGTAATGGCTGCAGAAAGGAGACCTAAAAAGGCCCACTGAGGCATTAGTATGCATCGCTCAGAACAAGCTCTCGGAACAAACTACTGCAAATATGACATTGATTAAAGCACTGATATACCACAGTGTAAGATGTGCTCTGAGAAAGGAGAGAGTATAAGCCATATTGTTAGAGAATGATGGAAGATCGCACAACGGGAATACAATGTGGCCAGATATGTTCATTGGCTGCTGTGCGGTAAAGCAAACCTCGAGCGATCCTAACAATGGTATGAACACAAGAGTGCAATAATAATAATAATAATAATAATAATAACAATAATAATAATAATAATAATAGTAATAATAATAGTTAATATTATTATTATTATCATTGTTATTCTGAAAGACTCGGGTAGTTCTTAATTACCGGTTATTCTTTACTTGAAAGCATGCAATAATAACCACTAAAGGTTTCAAGTAATGCCTTCTCCTGTGACTCATAGAGAGCACTACTACTACTACTACTACTACTACTACTACTACTACTACTACTACTACTACTACTACTACTACTACTACTATAATCATAATATTATTACGATAATAATAAATATTAATAATAATAATAATAATATTAATAGTATTGATAATAATAATAGTAATGATAATAATAATGATGATAATAATAATAATAATAGTAATGATAATAATAATAATAGTAATGATAACAATAATAATAATAGTAATGATAATAATAGTAATGATAATAATAATGATGATGATAATAATAATAATAATAATAATAATAATAATAATAATAATAATAATAATAATAATATAGTATACTGTCGGGGTATGATATCTAAGTTATGAGCGGAAACTAAAATAGTTTATTCATTGAATATTTCCGTTGTTTAACTTCTTTCTTTATTGAATATTTTTGTTTTCTTCATATAGTAGAAACGCAAATAACTCAAACGATAAAACTGCTGAATGAATGTTATATATTGACATCATGTATGTTATATATTGGCATAATGAAGCGAAAGGTTGAAAATAAATGGAGATATATAAGTGCATTTTATGTTCGTTTCGCCCTTTAATCGATTTTAAAGATTGTTATGTCTACGTTCGAGTGAAGCAAATGATATACCCAGTACTGAGAGAATTTAAATAGAAGTTATTCAATATGTATATTCAATAAGATTTCAGTTATGTCTTCGATATCGAAACCCCAAAATACATTTTTATTATTGTTAATATTTTATTTTATGTATTGGTAGAGTTTATGTTGGTTGTGGCGTACTCTCTGTAACGTTAGATATTCACATGATTACAGTATGTCATCAAGTGCCTCTATTATTTCTGATTGCCATTCTGTTCCAACTCATTTATCCGTTTGCCTATTTTTTCACTGACAATCCCTAATGCACCAACCATCAGAAGTACGATCTTTACAGATCCCATTTTCCTAATCCTCACGCTCTCAGAAATTGAGAGTCTGTAGCTTTTCAGATTCCCGTCTACTTTCTTCTGAATCCTCACTACAAATGGACACAATAGATGAATCAATATTAAAATTCTGTCTTCCTTGTGCTGCTGTAATGTCTGCTTTGATATATTATATCTTCTTGTCTGATTAAATGGGGACAACACACAAAGTTTTGTTTATTTTCGACTCAAGTATGCTTTCTACACGATGATTAACCATGTAACTCTTGCTTTAAACCTCTATCTTGAACAAAGCTTCAGTTTTCACAATTTGATAATATGTCCAATTCTTTTATTCTCCTGCATGAATGTGTGTCATTGTTTCACTCCATTCCAGATATTCTGCATTTTACCGACATATTCACACTATACACATTCCCACAAGTAGTTTATTTGTGGTGCTTCGTTTTGACCAGTCATAGTAAGATTCTCTTCTCATTTCCCAATTACTGCTTATTCATCCAATCCAGGATTTTGTTCTATATACATCTTGTATGGTTTTCCCAAAACTTATCATTCAAAAGGTTCTCTCTGAATTTCAGTTTTGTGTTTTTCACTTTCCCTCACTAGACCACCCGTTCTTCATTCACTTCCTTAAGTAACTTTTATACACTGTTCTGCGAATAATCAGCGTGTTTCGTTCCATTTGCACACATTCTTCAATTATACCTCTTTCAACGTGGTCTCTCTTCAAGTAAAACCGATTGATATCAGCTGCAGAATGTTCGGCTTCATACATAGTCAAGAGTTGTTTATTTTCTTTCTGTCAACTTTCTGCATTTCGCCTTTTGTCCATTTCACAATTCTCACTTCATACCTGTTAACTGGAATTATTGTTGATGCAACTGCTTCAATAACGATTCGGAAAATCAACATAAACGGTAATATTTCCAGCACTCTCGTTGTATATTTCCCACATGCAATTTGCTTCATCTCTTCATGTTTTATTTCTTATGCCTGAAGCAATCCCAAAATTCGTACATCACTGTCGTTTCTCAACTGATTTCACTTTCAGTTTTAGTTCCATGGCTTACCTCAAACCTTTCCCGTTTCATTAACAAAATAGCATACAATCCAAGCCAGAATTTCATTCCAAAATCATGTTTAAAAATCCGAACAATACCTAAATGATATTCCAGCTTATTCTCATTTTTGCATAAAGCTTTAAATCACCCATGAATAGGAGATTATAGGTCTGACATTTATGTTTGACCTTATCCTTTCTTCAAACCATCTGCTATTTTGACATTACGTAATATCAGTCTAAACATTGTACTATTCGTGGTCAACACGAATAGTAATGGAGACAATCGATCACCATGACATATAACATGTGTAATATACAGATTCTCAAGCGTTTCCCCATTTATGTCCGTGCTCCCAAGTCCCATACTTTCATTGACCGGTTTTTCCATATTTTCTGCCATTCCAAGCAGGCTCATTGTTTTAGTTAGCCAACGGTGCAACATCAGGTCATATGCTTTTTTTTAATACTCCAACGATACTGAATTTATTCCTGTCATTCTGCGTACACTAGTCATAAGCTTCTACAGCAGTGGTTAATGGTTATAAGTGGGAAATTTCATAGTATCCTTCGACGCTGAGGTTCGTCCAGTTGTCATACATGTAGGAATGTGCCCTTGCTGCAGGAATTAATCAAGTTTTAATGTGATCCTTTCATTCAACTGTGTAAAATATATCCTTTAAACCATAAGCTTCCACTCATCAGAATACTTTGAGAAACTTCAGTCTTACTGAGTACAGATCAATTCTAAAGTCTTTTTGTTTGATGCAAGTTGCATCTCAACTTTTGTTAGTCATTCTGCATTTCATTTATGTCTCCCTTTACTTCCTTCTTTATCAGGGATCGTGCTTTGCCTCTGTTTCCTCAAATTGTCATCTTCTGTTCCATTGAAGCTAGCTATTCTGCTCAACACTTTTGCATTAGTCTAGTATTGTATCTTTTCTGTTTGTACAGTTTGCTGTTCCCTTCATCGTTCAAGTTTGTTCAACATTTATTGTTTTTCGTCCAAGTTCATCTTTTTCACTGTGTAGTTCATCTGCACCCTCAGACACGTACTAATTTCCTTCATTTTCCACCCGTTCATTACCACTTTCTGCTACTGTTATTTCACACACAACCTGTTCATTTTCCATTCTTCTCTGAATTTCCTCAAATTTTAATTGTGTAATCCAATAAATTTTATGATTTGGTTTATCAATCGTTGAGTGGAAGTTTCAAAGATTCCTTTTCATCACATATCCTCTTCATCCTTTTTAAGAGACTTGTTTTCTTGAGTCCAATTCTCAGCCAGCATTCAGTCATTAGTTTGTTTACCTCTTTCCCCCTATCAACGTTTTCTCGCACTCCACCTTTGACTTCGATCCTGATCTTATCCATGACTTGTTAATACCCTGCTGAAGCTTGCTCAGTCAGTCTATGCTTGTCATGCCCGAATCTTTGATTGTTGCAGCCCCGTTAACGAATTTATTATAACTATTTGAATTTGAAATTTTCCTTCATTTTGTGGTAAGATTCATTAGACTGTATAATGACCAATATTTTTATCACAACATCATCACTAGATTGATTGCTAACCAAGGTTCGGAGAAACCACAGCAATCCTCATATATACACAATTGAACGATGTTGACTCTCATATCTCCCCCACCCCATTTGACGAGATTTATTGTTGTTATTTGTAAGCTAACAAAATCGTTAGAGCGTCCGATAAAATGCAATGTTTGCCAGTGGAGGATTTCTACTTTCCACTTTTGTTGTTGCCGCTGCTTTTTTTCTTTTATGCAGCAAATATGTTCCCTTCGTTTGACATTTTAATATTTTTCTTTAGCATAAGGCGGCGAGCTGGCAGAATCGTTAGAAGGCTGGGCAAAATGATTAGCGGTACTTCGTCTGTCTTCAGGCTCTGAGTTCAAATTCTGCCAAGGTCGACTTTGCCTTTCATCCTTACGAGGTTGATAAATTAAATATCAGTGAAACACTGGGTTTAATGCCATCCACTGGCCCCCATCCACTAAATGTGTGACCTTGTGTATTATTTTAATATTGCATAGCAATAAGAATGTAATATTTTCTCTTTCCCAAATATTACGATTGTAAATGGGCTTTAGATCCCTTTTCTTCTAAAGTAATTATCCTGATGTAGTATAATTAAAAATAAAAACACATTTGTTACAATATATTTTTCAAATAGTTTCATTTTAAAGTTGAAAAAAAAAGTTCTCTAAGGACAATTTTCACAACTTAACCGAACATTATTGAATGTTGGGCGTTCTGTTTCTTTGGCCTTTGGTGTCGTCGGTATTCTTGTTCTAAGTCCTTTGCATTTCGCCTTTTCCATATACGGCTGTTTTGCGTTTAAGCTTATGACCCAGACGCATTGAAAACATTGAAATCGCGCAGCGCTATGTAAAGTTCCTTGTTTGAGAATAAAATCCTTGGACATTTTTACTTTCATTCCATTTACTGGACAGCATATATGGAAAACACGTGGGTGTGTCTGATGGTGATGAGGTCAGTTTGTCTTTCATAATGTGATTAGCTGTCTCATGATCTTCAGGCATACATTTACAATAATCCATCGAAGTTTCATCGAAAGAGGAAACAAAAATATCTTGAAAGACTGAAAATGAAGAGAGAAAAATCCAGTTGAACATTCTTATCTTTTTGTATTACTGGCTACAGTAATACAGGCTTCCAGAAATGTGAAAATGTGACAAGTACCATTAAAACTTAATATGGACTTTCTGAAGTTGCAAGCATGTGCATGTTTCAATATCTAGCATTAAGAGATCTACTCATGTATTGCATTATCGTTATGTTGTTACTGTTATTATTATCATCATTATTATTATTATTATTATTATTTTATTATTATTATTATTATTATATTATTATTATTATTATTATTATTATTTAGCTGCCTCATTGGTTTTCTTTACAATCCCGAGAGCAAATTTGCATTCCTTGGCTATATGCACTGTTTATTTTGTTGTTTTTTTTTTCTTAAATTTCTTTTTTATATTTGGTTTGCAAGATTTTTCGTTTTTATTGGCATAATGACCATCCCTACTCACAACAAGAGTTGTTGTTTTTTAATAATATTGAATGCGATTTGCTAATGTGTGAGTGGCATGTAGCAATGCTATTTTCTCTATGTTATTTCTAAATTCTGTGTTTTTGTTTTGCGTATTTTGTCTGCAGTTTTTCTGATTATTCCCAAATCACATTTCATTATAAGCATTGTTTTTCTTTCCCGGTCCCACAGTTGGTCTATATCTCAAATTCCACGTGTTTATTTTAGTATATTTAGTTATCATCTATTGCGACTGATATGCAAGCCGGGGGAGATTACAATTGTGGGAGATTCTTGTTAAGGGAAATTCCTGTACCTCGTGATCGTTGATAACAAAATCTGGTCAATTAGTCTTTACCTGCCTCTGTGTGTGTGTGTGTTTGTGTGTGTGTGTGTGAATTGCATATGCCAGTGTACAGTTGTTTCGTCCATGTCGAAGACCATTTAAGGTGTATGTCTGCTATTTCTCTTCTGTTGTTATTTCATACATCTGACACAATTCCCAGTTTATGTGAGTTCCAAATCTGTGATGTAGATGTATTCAACCTTGGTTAATACTGGTTAGCCACATACAATATGGTTAATATGTTTTATTCTTCCTTTTCCGTCTCCACAAATTCTACGGTTGCGAAGTGCATCCTGCTTCATTATATGCCTTTCTTGGTTTCCAATGGGGAAACTTTGTTTCTGCGCCGTAAATAAGAGCCCTTCACTCTCATCTAGGAACCCCAAGCTTCTCAATAAAGCTTGGGATTCCACGTTGGTGAGTTTCTACTTATATGTCAACTTCGTTGAGCTTTTTGCCATATTCCACTTCATTCAGCGTTTTGCATATAAAAGATTTTGTTTTACCGTCATTTTTATCACGGTATTCTGGAGTCCCTGTTTGGGCTTGCGTATTAGGTGTTCCTCCATTTGTTCGCTTGTTTATCCATTTTCATCATGGCTTATCTGTTATTTCAACCTCTGCTTTCTATATGTTGGCTTCATTGAAGAGTGCTCTGAATTGTATTGTTTTGTTCATGTCTCGAAGCTACATCAACGATTTTTTTAATGATTTTGTACTTACTATATTTTAGACCAGAGGTGGGGAAACTTTTTAGTGCGGCGGGCAAAAATATCCTAAGAAAAAGGTCGGCGTGCAAATCACAAGTTCTAACTCTTATATCTGTAAATTTTGTATATATATATATATATATGTTTAATTCGATATTCATTAATAAAAATAAGTTTGACACAGTAGATTAACGCGTAACATCTTCATTAACACCGCCACTGAACTTAGGACATTTATATTACTTTTG
Organism: Octopus sinensis; assembly: GCF_006345805.1. NCBI lineage: Eukaryota > Metazoa > Mollusca > Cephalopoda > Octopoda > Octopodidae > Octopus > Octopus sinensis. The sequence goes on from NC_043006.1 coordinate 77,225,655, forward strand.
AGGTATTCTATATTTTTCAGCTAGAGTGTAGTTGGGTCTCAATGGGGTGGTAAAACCTAGTAATATATACTTCATAGGGAAAACACAGTTTCCATTCAAATGGCAATTATCTAACGATTTCTGTTCGATTCTGACCATTTTACGTCGTGGTGGAAACACGACATATGTCGCAAATAAACATACGAATACTTTATAAATTTTATGTTTGAAGGATTTACTATATTTTACATATGAGTATATCAGCCTGTTGGCCAAAGAAATGGGCTCACGGGAGTAATTGCGCCCACGGATGAGTGTTTCCCCATGCCAGATTTAGTCTTACGGTGAATATTTTCTAATAGTTGTCTAACGGTATAAAAACCATTACAGATTTGTATTTGTGGTATAAATGGTTTATATATATATATATACATACATATATATATATATAATATATATATATATATATATATATATATATATATATATATATATAGAGAGAGAGAGAGAGAGAGAGAGAGAGAGAGAGAAAGAAACTGATAAACAGACAGGAGGATAGATAGGTAGATAGATAGATAGATAGTTTGTGCAGATGCATTCTAAATACACTGATTATTTTCTGCCTTTTTCACATCCGGTATTACTAGTTCGTTCAATTTACAGTGGCTTATGGCAGAACACCTAAATCGATGATGTATATCACGTTATTTTTCGCCGTTAGATCCGTTTCAAGAATTAACCGGATACT
>NC_043006.1:77231381-77246381 GCF_006345805.1 Octopus sinensis
TTAAAAACGATTCTAAGAACTTCACTCTACGCATCACATTCTCTCCCTCATTCATTTTGTTTCATTTACGTAAATCTATATATTGTTATTGCATTTAAGTTACTCCATGCCTACCATTACATTTGATGTGCCTCAGGGCCACGGCCATTGTCTTGATAGGCTTGAGGAAGTCATATCTCAGAGACAGTGTGTCAGTTTATTTATTTTTCCTATGACATAATCATACTACATAATCTGAGATCACACATAAAAATTATTCAGTCTTGGTCAACTTAAAATGTTCTACATAATTTTTTGGCCTTCCAGTCTATTATAATCTGAAAGAGATATGTTGTAGAAAAGTGATATAAAAGTACAATAGGAACCGAATTCAAATATCATTCAAAGATTTTTGATAGCATAAATTCAGATCCGAATGTGTTAGTTTTCCTTATTTTATTTCCAGCAAAGATAATAATTTATGTAAAGCAAAAAATGTCTCGATTCATGAAAATATATGTTTCTGAATTTCAATAATCGCAACCAGTAAAATAAATAGATGAAATGTAATACCTGAATCGCAGAATTACGTGATAGCCGATGTATTTAAGCCTTCTATCAAATATTTTTTATGGTTTTTACCTCTATAAATATCGTTAATATCCCGATATAATATATTTAAATAACAGAATAGATATTTTTTCTTTCCTGTAATAGAAAACTATACGTTATAGAAATAATACGAATAAAATGGAAAACAACGGTGCTATGTCAGTTCTTTCATCTAGTTATATGGGAAAGCATTATTAATTATGATGAAAAAATATCGAAATAAATCATTGTCTTTTTGAAAATTTCTCATATAATTAAAATTAATTGACATTCATTTTTTTCTTTTTAATATATAGTTATTATTTTATAGTATTGTTTTGCTTACACATATTGAAATTAAAATAAAAGAAATTTCCATTGTTCATTTCCTTTACATATAAGTAAAATATTTAATTCGATTGTATTAGCTCGAAGTTTTGCAATTCAATAACGTCAGTTTATATGAAATTATATATATATATTATATATATATATATATATATATATATATATATATATATTATATATATATATATACACACACACATATACATGAGTTATGCATATTGTCCTTAATATTTTGCCGAATCAACTGAGTGTCTCAAGATCCGAGACTTTCGTACCTTACCATATGCATATACCCACACTCACGCACTTATTATATATATATTATATATATATATATATATATATATATATATATATATATATATATATATATATATATAACATATACATATATATTTATATGCATATATAAATATATACATATATATTAAAATATATATATATTTACATGCATATATGTATTATATATACATATATATACATATATGCATACATGCATATATATGTGTATATGTGTGTACATGTGTGTGTGCGTGCGTATGTGTGCGCCTGTGTGCATGTGCGTGTGCGCAGCTGTAATGCAAATGAATGAAAAAGTAAAAAATTAAATTAAAAGCTGTTATTTCTTGAATCAATAGGAAAATAAACATTGAAAAATTTTATTTTAAGAATTTTAATAAAGCCTATCCCATATTTAAATAACACAAAAATATTTTGAAGTTGATGTTGTTTTATATTGTACAACATTTTCTATGTAATATAAAATTTATAAAAAACATGGAGAGACCAAATTAACTGAGAAAGAAACTAAATGGCACTAAACACATTTAGAATGTTTTTTTTTTTAATAGTGACTTTTAATGTGTCTTTGAAAAAATGCTTTGGCATATATTGTGGGAAGAGTTACTCACTCTAGAGAATTACGGTAGACAGAATAACAACAGATTAAAAACACTTTCAACTTAATTGTCGCATTCTTTTTTCTTTATGTATTCTAAATATGTTTGCATTCCGTTTTTCAACCACTTTATTCTAAGTTAGAGTATGTTTTTTTCAAAGTGGAGTCTTATTTTTGTAATTGTTGCAAATAGATTTTCTTGCATCTGTGATCATATTGTTTCTAGTATTAGCAATTTCCCAAGCGTTGGTAGTGATGGTGAATTGGAAAGTATTGCTCAACGAATTATATTTGAGCTTGGTAATACATAAAGGGACACCATTTAAAATCAACCAAGTGATTATAGTCATAGCTTCAAAACTCTCAGTATGATATACTAAATAATAACAAAGATGTTTCAAAGAAAGTAGGTGGAAAAGAGATAGAAAACGATAGACTTCTTTCAAGAAAATGTAGAAAAATTGAGGAAATAATTTTCATTCATAACGTAAAAAAAAATTAGGAATCGTGTTCTTAAATAGGTGAGCGAAATGTTTGAAATGATACATGTAAAGGCACAGGAGTGACTATGTGGTAAGTAGCTTGTTTACCAACCACATGGTTCCGCGTTCATTCTCACTGCATGACACTTTGGGCAAGTGTCTTCTACTATAGCCCCGGGACGACCAAAGCCTTGTGGGTGGATTTGGTAGACGGAAACTGAAAGAATCTCGTCGTATATATGTATTTATATATATATATATATAATATATATATATATATATATATATATATATATATATATATATATATATATATATATATGCGTTTGTGTGTTTGTGTGTCTGTGTTTGACCCCCTAGCATTGCTTGACAACCGATGCTGGTGTGTTTACGTCCCCGTTACTCAGCGGTTCGGCAAAAGAGACCGATAGAATAAGTACTGGGCTTACAAAAGAATAAGTCCCGGGGTCGAGTTGCTCGATTAAAGGCGGTGCTCCAACATGGCCGCAGTCAAATGACTGAAACAAGTAAAAGAGAAAAGAGAAAAAAAGAGTATAACGACAATGACAGTCGGCATTCTCTCTGATGGATAGATTAAATGATATTTCGAAGCACACCGTTAATGCAAAGAGAAAAGCAAACTGGCAGTAAATTCATTATCTGTAAAATTATGGAAAAAGTACAGCAAAGCTCAAATATTATTATGCCCTTTCATATTGTGTTGCTAAGAGTTTTGCAAGCATAAAAAATTACAAGAAAGTTAATAAATATATTTTGTACGTGTCTGATATTTACTGAGTCAGCATTATATTGTTTCATCAGACATAAAAATAAACCCAGTCAAATGATTTGTCACTTAGGTTCATGAAATAGGAACAACATGAATTTATTCATTCTTAATAACATCAGTTATAATCATTGCAAGACGCAAAATGATTCAAGATTCTAATGGTTCAATTTTTAAATTTAAATGCACAGGAGATTAAGTTTCTTATATTTTTGAATCAGAAATAAATAATAAATAGTTTACAATATTAGGTTTAAGACAAAAGGTTTCCTACAGCGAGTACATTTCTATCTGGACAGTTTAACATTTCAACATAGCTTTAAAGGACATGTTTCAATCAATTGATACATTATACATTACCATTTCATAGTTCTTCTCCCATGCCAGGACACATAACAAAAGAGTATAGTCTCCTAACATTCAAAGAGTTTCTGGATGAATACCACCTACACTGTGATAAACATCTACAAAAAATGTCTTTGCCCGAATGGGTTAGGACACCCAATGTACGACAGTGAAATGAAATATTAATTTTTTTTTCATGTGGTGCTTTTAAGTTATCAAAGTGCTGGGCCAATTGTAGTTGAAACCTAAGTAAGTTAAGAACTATATAAAAAAATGAAGATTCCAATACAGGCCAATGATACATGACAGGCGACAGTTTGACTAACGAATGGATGACAACATTTCTCCCTGAATGTAAAAAAGAACTATCAGTAAAAATGGTTTTACAAAAAAAAAATAGTAGATTAAAATGAATATACAATGCGCAGGCGTTGTTCTGGGGTAAGAAGCTTGCATTCTATCCACATGGTTCCGGGTTCAGTCTCATGACATGGCGCCTTGGGCAACTTTATTCTACAAATAGCCAAGGGCCGACCAAAGCTTTGTCAATGGAGTCGGTGGACGGAAACCGAAAGAAGTCCATCTTATACATACATATATATATATATATATATATATATATATATATATATATATATATATGTTTGTGTGTGCTCGTGTATATGTGCGCATATCTATATATATATATATATATAATATATATATATATGTGTGTGTCTGTGTGTGTCTGTGTGTGTCTGTGTGTTTGCATGAATGTGTGCAATTGTGTATGTTTTTGCCCCGCCATCACCGCTTGACAACTGGTGTTGGTGTATTTACATCCTCGTAAGTTAGTGGTTAAGCAAACGATGCTGATAGCAGAAGTGTCAGGTTTACGAAAGTTAGTGCTGGGGTCGAACCGTTCGATAAAAAAAAATGTTGAAAACGTTGCTCCAGCATGAACGTAGTCTAATGACTGAAAGAAGTAAAAGATAAAAGATAAAACATAACAATGACAACTACAAAAACAATCAAAAAAGAATAATGTCATTAGACACAAGATGAGATAAAATAGATGAATATGAAGCTTAATAAATGTAAAATATCTAAAATTAATATTTTAGGGATGAATGAATGTGATAATAAATATCAGCATGATATTACCTGAATAAATCGTTACCTCAATATCATGAATTACAGGTAGTAATTAAGTTTCATATATTTTCATTTATCTCTGCTTGAGCTTACACACATTAATCTACTTTTTACTTTTTGCGATAGACTTCATCTATGTATCTCTCTCTCTCTCTCTCTCTCTCTCTCTCTATATATATAGATATATATATTATATATATTATATATATATATATAAGCTATATATATATATATGTGTGTGTTTGAGTGTGTACTTGTGAGCGAGAGGGTCTGTATGAGTGTGGCTTTCTGCTTGTGTGTATATATGAGCTCGCGCGCAGAAATCAATCAGTCATTCAACAAGATGGTTTCGGCCCAAGGTGCATGTCCTATTAAATATGGTATTACAAATATTAAAAATAACACATTAAACATTACACCACCGCCAACGATGATTTTGCACAGTAAATCTCGTGGTTTTCTTGAAGCGTTTTATTTCGATATTTACGTAATTTATATTCATAGCCATTGGATACGCACATGAATAATATGTGAGATATTGTGAGATTTATGAATGGGGAATACGAATATTTAAGATTGCGTTACGAAATGTAATCCTCGATATAAAAGATGCCAATTGATGTCCATTCGCTTATATTCAAGAAAATAGGAAAACCACTTTTTGTCTGATAGGTTGTTCTAAGAGATCTTACATTAGAAATTTCTATCAACTAATTTCGTTTCAAGAAGACAAAATTTGCAAAGACTGTCTTTTATGAGCTATACGTGGGTTATACGTTTTAAAGTATCTTAAGTAATCACAGGAAATTGATGATGTTCTATGTCACTAAAATTTAATTCTTAAGAGAGAGAAAATAGATAACTTGATTAGCACTGATGAATAAAGACTCTCAGACGAATAGGAACTGCGGGAAAAGATACGAGATAGACTCATTCCTCTTTACTGCAAATTTATTTATCAAAAGCTTTTAAGAACTCTCATACATCACTAAAAGATTACAAGGAAGATACACTTTCGGATGGAAATGTGGTGCAAGTGTAAATAACCAGTGTTTCTCTTATAATTTAAGGGGGAAATGTGAGTGAAATTAGTCTTTTGGTTATATTTAGCACATGGAGTGGCTACGAAAAATCTTTTTGCTTGTACACCCGCTCTTTGTTGTTTTAAAGATAACGAAATGATTTATAAAACCTGACTAAAGGCATACATTCAATATTTCTTTAATTGATGCATCGCTTCTTTAGTGTAGAAACGCTTCTATGTGATGTAGTTTGAAACCTGAGCATTTTCGTTTGAAGAAACAAAATATAGTTAGAGAGACTCTGTAGCTGGTACATTGAATGAAAGTTAGTCATTCCTCTTAGCATGTAATGTGAGTATACTGATTAAATTAAAAACATGCAGGTTAATCTGGTGGTAATGTATTAGATATTGATGCCTGTGAACGAGCACAAATGATAATTATGTATACGTCTGTTTTTATATTTTATATATAAATATATATATATATACATAAGGCGGCGTTAGCACGCCGGGCGAAATGCTTGGCGGCATTTCGTCCGCCGTTACGTTCTGAGTTCAAATTGCGCCGAGGTCGCATTTTGCCTTTCATCCTATCACACTGGGGTCGATGTAATCGACTTAATCCGTTTGTCTGTCCTTGTTTGTCCCCTCTGTGTGTAGCCCCTTGTGGGTAGTAAAGAAATAGGTACTTCGTTTGCTGTTACGTTGTGAGTTCAAATTCCGCCGAGGTCGACTTGCCTTACATCCTTTCGGAGTCGATAAAATAAGTACCAGTTACGCACTGGGGTCGATATAATCGACTTAATCCGTTTGTCTGTCCTTGTTGTCCCCTCTATATTTAGCCCTTGTGGGCAGGAAAGGAAATATATATGTGGTATATAATATATATATATAATATATATATATATATATCTATATATTTATATATATGGAGTGTGTGTGTGTGTGTATATATATATATATATATATATATTATATATATCTATATATATATATATTTAATTATATATATATGTGTGTGTGTGTGTTGTGTATAATATTTATATATATATTATATATATAATATATATATATACAAATATGTTCGTTTGTACATAAATGTGACCGTGGTGTACCGTTGGCGCTTTTTTTCCTCTGTCTTCCTTCTCTGATCTTTCCTTCTCCTATGTTTCCGACGAAGCAGCGCTCGAAACGTTAAACCCTCCTTCTTTCTTGAGCGTCCATAATACTATATTTGTTCCACGTCCTCACGTTTTTGTGTTTTTTTGTGCTTTCATGTTGGATTAACTATATATATATATATATATATATATATATATATATATATATATATATATATATAAAGAGAGTGAGCGAGAGCAATGTAGAATGTGCCTAAATTTTGAGGAAATGCAATGTTCAAATAATTAAGAAGCTCTCACACATCCTATATTTCCCTCATTTATGCTGCTACAGTATTGAATCCACTGAAGTCTTGTAATTGAATCACAGCGTTGGAGGATCTATTCCTTGAACCGAAATTCATTTCCGAGAAATGAATATATAAGTAAGCTTCTAAGGACATTAAATGTAAGATTCATTCCTCGTGAAATAGTCGCCTTATTTATTCAGAAATATATTACTGCCATGAATATCAATCATAAGTAATTTATTAATAACATCTTTTTGTTTATATATACGGATATACATGCTTCAATATAATAGCATCAAAGAAAACAATCTGTAATGAATGCATGTTTTAGCTACTTTTATGTTGTTCACTTTGTGTTGTTTGTTAACTATTAGACTCATGCTCCCCATTGTATTCCGAATAGCTTTTCAGTACAAACAATTGTTCTTTAATCGCAATGATATACATATGGAAACATTTCCTGTGATCTTGCAATCGAATATTAGAACATGATATTCCGGGACAATACTGTCTCCAAATTTTATAAGCGTGCATGCCTACAATTTCCTGATACCATTGTTTAGTATTAATTCGAAAATTTTCCAAGGAATTCTCCTATGGGATATATATTGTGAAGTTGGTCATATCTGAAACTATACATCTGGTATATCGGTTTCCGTTACAACAATAAGTCGAACTCTTATTTGCAGTAATCAGAGTCTCCTTTGCTGTCTCTCACCTATCTCGGTCTCTTACACTCTCTGCCTCTTCCCGCTCTTTCTCCCTCCCTATCTCACTTTCTCATTATCGCTCCCGGTCAATCTCTCTTTCCTCTTAGCAGCAAAATTAAGCAATGTTTATGGCAGAAGGCACAATTACTACAGTCCATACTTAGCAGATTTGACCTTTTGCTTAGTGCTTGCCAGTGACTATTCCTAACAATATATTGTGTGTTGACTTTAAGAGCTGGATTCTGTTTGATAACGAGCAGACATATGAATAGCAACCAACAATAACGTATTATGTGGTATATAATAATATATATATATATATAAATACTATATATATATATATATATATATATATATATATATGTGTGTGTGGTGTGTGTGTGTGTGTGTGTGTGTGTGTGTATGTAAAACAGTGTTAGGTTTTATATGAAACTGTGCACGAAACGAATATTATGTACATGAAATACTTATCAGCGTTTCTGTGAATACATGTTTAATGATCTTTTGAAAGATGCCGGGTGACACTGGGTTCGAAATTTCGAAGTCGCTGTTACCAATATTCTTCATATACATTAATAAACACACACGCACGCACACGCACGCACCCACACACACATACGCACACACACACGCGCGCACACACACACACGCACTCGCACGCATACACAGACACACACACGCACATAAATATAACATGCTGCGCAAACTCTGCAGACGAGTGTATTTGTGAAGGTCGTTCAATTTTCTATCCATGAACCGACCGATTGACAAACCGAACCATGAACGCTTCTTAAATGCATATCAAAAACAGCTAAAAGCCAACGATGCACAAATAAATAAATGTCTAAAGCTTACACTCAAACCCACACATATAAATATATGTCTGTGTATGAATATTTGTAATCAGTATTGAAGTATTGCATTTCATATCGCACAACACTGACGATTAAAATAGAGTCAGTACACTGAAGAAATGAACTGTAAAATTATTTCATGGTTATACGAATTTTTAAATTGCGATATCCGCTTTTGTTCTGATTTACCGTACCAAAAGTTGTAAAAATTGGCACAGTTGCCAACTGCCTCCAAAACGCCGTAGATAATAGCATTTAAAAATTGTTCAAAAACCCCTACCGACAGAAAAACTAGAAAAGTGCCCTTCGATATTTTTTCATCGCAAAGTGCTTATCAAACTGATATTTACATGGTATTAGTTATAGCATTATATATATTTGGCATCCAATATTGCGACAAAGTTTAAGGATTCTTCTGATTTCAGCAATACTTATAAGCATGTGTGTGCGTATGTGACTATACCTGTCTGCATAAACACACACGCACACAGACACACACACACGCGCACGCACACACACACACACATTCATACATATAGATTCAGAATAGAACCATTACAATTTCATGCTTGCAGTCACGATCTTAAAATTGCCATATTACGGTGATTGATGAGAATGCCAAAACGTCCTGATTGCATAACTTAGAGAATTGTTGTTTAACCTCTTTCAAACAACATAGTTGAAGAATTAAAGATAGCATAAACATAATTTTAATGCACGAATCCAATGCATGCTTCAAAAACATCTATACAAATTTATCGTGACTCTAGCCACACATACAAACGAGCACAGACTAGGTAGCGTAAGAAAACATATATATAAATAATATATATATAATATATATATCTATAATATATATATATATATATATAATATATATATATATATGTATAATATGGATATATACACTAAACACGCTTTCTTCTAAAGTAAGCTTGCGTATTTTCTGTAAGTCGTGCACGGTCCGATAGATAGTTACAGAAAGCATGTGCTTGGAGATATACACATTTCCATGCAAATTTCAAAGAAACGTCAATTAATAAGCAAGAGAAAGAATTTCTGGATATGAAATGAATAGAATAATTAAGGGAAAGTTTGAAAATGACATACTTCAATTAGATATTTATGATTCTATATAAATAGTAATAAGCGGTAGATTGGATTGGTGTTGATAAAACCATATAATTAACATAAGCATACACATATGCGTGCATTCGAATGTGCGCGTATATATTATATATATATATATATATATATATATATATATATAATAAATATATTGTATGATTTGCCTAATAGTGGTTTATATAATAGTGGTTTTATATATATATATATTATATGCGTTATATATATATATATATATATATATATATATATATATATATATATATATATATATATATATAGATATATAATATATGTGTGTGGTGGGTGTGTGTTGTGTGTGGTGTGTGTGTGTGTGTGTGTGTATGCATGTGTTGAAATGGTTAAAAATCATATCACATTACATATGTGTTTGTCTCTCTATGCACACGTATATATAAATACAGAGAGTCACATGCAATTCTACAAGATTCGTCTACTCCGTTGCAAGTTGTATATGTGCTTTACAGTGCTCATCAAAAAAAAGTTTTTTCCGACAGATTTTTCACCAATATCCGTAAGAAACATTCACGTATATTATGTAATATTTGAAATTGATACCTTAAGTCTATATAAGAAAATGTCAAACGGCAAATGTAACTTCTGATTGACGATGCGTGATATAACCTCCTAGCAATTATTGCAGCATTCTGAATTAGTGTATACACAGAGCTCATATATATAGATATATATATATATATATATTATATTATATATATATATAATATATATATATATATATTATATATATGTATATATATATATATATATATATGTATATATATATATGTGTGTGTGTGTGTGTGTGTGTGTGTGAATCTATAAAATGTGCAGCCTGTAATCAAATGCATGTAATTGCGTCAGTGTACATAGTATGATATTATAAGGAAAGTTGACTCACAGTAGATATATAAATCACCGTAAGGTTATATTAGAGATAGAAAGGAACAGTGTGAAAAAAGGGTTTTAAACCAATATGTATTTGTATAAAGGTATTTGCGCATAAGTTTTTCCGTATGGTAACGTATTATTATCTTTAGTCTTTTCTCCAAGATTTTCGTTCATTTCATATAGAGTATCTCGTAGTCATGCATAATATCCAGCCTTTGAATACAGCCTAAATATAAATAATATGATGTAATATGAAATCCATCACGTGCCAAGATACGCATAGATGACACAAACACACTCATACAAGTGTTCATGTATATGTGTGAATTATGCATCTACATAAACATCTTTGTTTATATCCTCATATATAGATATATATTTAAATATGTATGTCATATTTTTTTTAAGTATATATTTGCACACACAAGAAGCATACCAATGTAAATAGATTAACAAATAGATAAGCAAATTTTCGTAAAAATAATTTTATGGTGTCTAATGTATTGATTATACGTCTACACAAGTAAATCAAATCCGCACACACACACGCATATATATATATATATATATAATATATATATATATATATTATACAGATACGTATAAATATATATATATCTATATATTATATATATATATATATAATATATATATATAATGGCACCCTCTTCAAGCCTAGCCAGGCTCATGGGCCCGGTTTCCCGGTTTCTGTGGCGTATGTGTCCCACCCAGCTGGACGGGACCCCAGTCCATCACAGCGTTACTCAAGAAACAGGAAGAGGGAGTGAGAGAAAGTTGCGGCGAAAGAGTACAAGATGGGTCGCCACCATCCCCTGCCGGAGCCTCGTTGAAGTGTTAGGTGTTTTCGCTCAATAAACACACTCAACGCCCGGTCTGGGAATCGAAACCGCGATCCTCCGATCACGAGTCCGCTGCCCTAAACACTACGGCATTGCACCTCCACACACACACATATATAAGTGTGTGTTTGGGCCAGTTTGTGTATGATTCTGCGTGTATATATTTACATTTATTTACGTGTGTATGTATAGGAATATGTTGTTCCAATTAAAAAAAGAATTTTTTTGAAAATCAGCCATCAAAGTAAGTCATATGCTCCATGTTGTGTAAATATTTCTAGGCATAGATGTGTGTCTCACATTCTAAAACATTGAAACTAATAATAATTGACGATAAATATTAGGTTTAACATTATGCTTCACCTTTCAATATAACACCATAATTATATGAAGGAATTACTCCGAAAAAAACGTCAAGAATTCTTCAATTTCGTGAATACTTATATTATATGTAGTTGATGGGAAACGGAAACGCAAACACACACACATATATACACACACACACACACACTGACACACACACAACACACACTAACACAAGGACACACATATACACTCATATATGTGTGCGTCTGTAAGTATATGCGCAATTGTACAAGGCAATGTTTGTCCTGAATTGAAACATGCTTGCATCGTTCGCTATATAGTTGCCTATTCTTTGACTACTTATTTCGTTAATGCATGAACGCTAGCAATATCTCCTAAAATCCTTTAGGAAATTATATGACTATTGGAAAAAAAACATATTTTGCTCGTTAGAATTCCAACAGAGCTAAAAAGATTTTAGCTATTTCCACGGAATTTCCCATTCAAAACACTCATTGAATAATGCTACTCAACCATAAATGTATTTGTGTGTATGTGTGTGTTTTCTGTCAGTTTATGTGCTTGAACATGTGTGATCATGTGTATATCATATATATATATATATAGATATATTATATATATATATATATACATACATATATACGTATTATATACATATATTATATATATATACATACATACATACGTATATTATATATATACATATATACGTATATATATATACATACATACCTACGTATATATAATATATATATATATATATATATATATACATATATACATACATATATAGGTATACATATAATACATACATATATACGTATATATATAATATATATATATATATATACATATATATATACGTAATATATATACATACATATACATATATATATATATATACATACATATATATATATATATATATATATTATAGTATATGATTATATATAATATATATGTATACATACATATATACGTAGTATATATATATATACACATCGGAAGGTTTGGAGATGATGTACAGGTATTATATATATTAGAAAAAATGAGGTAATCAGATCAGATGGTTCATATTTGTAGCTACAAATCTGAACCAACTGATCTGATTACCTCATTTTTTTCTAATATATATACATATATATACATACATACGTAGTATATATATATATATATATATAGATATATATATAATATATATATACATACATACGTACATACATACATACGTACATACATACATACATACATACATACATACATACCATACATACGTGTATATATATATATATATATATATAGAGAGAGAGAGAGAGAGAGAGAGAGAGAGAGACAGAGAGTGAGAGACAGAGAGACAGAGAGAGAGAGAGAGGGGGACAGAGAGATTCGAAATCTAAATATCAGCCGAAATTGCTTTACAAAGTATTTAGCCTGTACATGTAAAAAAAAAAGTCCTCAGCTGAGAGTAGAATAACAAATTGTCAGGAAGCGAGTAGAGAAACAAAGTATTCGATGCATGGTTTGCTAAGTTACAGCTGCAAGTGGTTGTTTTGGCCGCTTCATGAATAACGAAAAGGAACAACAGAATTACTGCGTCGGCAAAAGAATCATTAACACTTCTCGGAACTGGCCGACTTACTTGTTCGCGATATTCCTTCCACTCTAGGAACAAGGCCTGAAATTTTGGGGAGGGTGCAAGTTGGTTAGATGTAATCCAGTACGCAACTGGTACTTAATTTATCCACTCTGAAAGAATGAAAGGCAAAGTCGACCTCGGCGGAATTTGAATTCACAACGTAAAAATCAGACGAAATACCTTATTTCTTTACTACCCACAAGGGGCTAAACACAGAGGGGACAAACAAGGACAGACAAAGAGATTAAGTCGATTACATCGACACTAGTGCATAACTGGTACTTATTCAATCAACCCCTAAAGTATGAAAGGCAAAGTCAACCTCGGCGGATTTGACCTCCGAACGTAGCGGCTGACAAAATACCTTATTTATTTACTACCCAGAAAGGGCTAAACACAGAGGGGACAAACAAGTACAGACAAACGGATTAAGTCGATTACATCGACCCCAGAGCGTAACTGGTACTTATTTAATCGACTCCTAAAGTATGAAAGGCAAAGTCGACCTCGGCGGAATGTGAACTCAGAATGTAGCGGCAGACGAAATACCGCTAAGCATTTCGCCCGGCAAGCTACGTTTCTGACAGATCGCCCTCTCACTTATTCGTAATATTGATTTCAATTTTGGCAGAGGGGTATGTCGATTCCATTTACACCAGTACTTAACTAGTACTTATTTTATCGACCCCGAAAGAATGAAAGGCAAATTCGACAACGGTGGATTTTGAACGCAGAATGTAAGGGCGGACGAAATGCCGCTGAGCATTACCACTCGATTTGAGTTGAGTAATAATTCTGTCAGGTCGCCGCTCTCTTTCTTCGTAATATTGATGTTTTTGCTACGAGGTGAGACATTTCTTCATAATATTAAATCTGTTCTGAGTGGCGAGATGCGAAAAACTTTTTAGCATGCCGGGTGAAAAGCTTAGAGGCATTTCTTCTTTCTTCCATTCTACATTCAAACTCCGCTAAGGACGACTTTCTAGGTCGATAAAGTTAGTACTAGGTAGATGTAATTGACAAACTCCCTCTTCCGTAGTTGCTGGCCTTGTGCCAAAATTTGAAGCCAATATTAAAGCTGTTCTGCAGTAATACTATAGCAATGTTCCGAAATTATGGTAACACATTTTTCGTAGTTGATACTGTTTTACCTACCATACATACACAGATATACAGAAACAGGAGTGGCTGTGTGGTAAGTAGCTTGCTAACCAACCACATGGTTCCGCGTTCAGTCCCACTGCGTGGCATCTTGGGCAAGTGTCTTCTGCTATAGTCCCGGGCCGACCAATGCTTTGTGAGTGGATTTGGTAGACGGAAACTGAAAGAAGCCTGTCGTATATATGTATATGTATATATATGTATGTGTGTGTTTGTCTGTCTGTGTTTGTCCCCCTAGCATTGCTTGACAACCGATGCTGGTGTGTTTACATCCCCGTCACTTAGCGATTCGGCAAAAGAGACCGATAGAATAAGTACTGGGCTTACAAAGAATAAGTCCCGGGGTCGATTTGTTCGACTAAAGGTGGTGCTCCAGCATGGCCGCAGTCAAATGACTGAAACAAGTAAAAGAGTAAAAG
>NC_043006.1:77248881-77253881 GCF_006345805.1 Octopus sinensis
TTCCAATTCATACTGTTCTACTCTCTGCCCCAAAATGTCAACAGAGCATTCCTGCTGTGTTCTCCGCCAAGTGTAATTTAAATATACACCTGAATATCCCTATGGAATATTCGTCAGTATATTCAAAACTGTTTATCCATTGCCATGTTTCTGTTTGTTATTTTATAAACCAGTATCTTGTCAGCTAGTTACAAGTTTGCCAGCCACATCTGCCTGCGCAGATGTGGAGAACCTAAAGAGTTGGAACGAAAAACTTCAGCAACCATGCTAATCTACTACGTTGGACGGTTGGTTCAGTTTATCGCCCCCATCAATATGATGAATAACATTGACCTCAGACTCAGTGGGAATTTGAAGCAAAAACTTCATAAATAGTAAGAGTTCTTTTTCTTTTCATCTTACGCCAGAATGAGTCTGCCAGTTCTTAGATATATTTTCTTATCCATGCTGTGTGTAACAATAACAGCCTTCGGAAATACTGTATCATATATTAAGATATATCTTAGTGTTTCTGTTAACCAGGATTGCCACATTATGTTGGTAAATAATCTGTACTCTAGAGTACTGTTACTAAATGTTTCTCCTTCAGAGATTTAGAAATAATAATATTTCTACTTAAATGTTTACTTAATGCCTACTCCAAATATGATTTTAAGTGTTAGAAAATGTGAAATATCACCTTTTTAAATGCATTCTAAATGAAGGAAAGTGAGAAAAACCGATGAATTGAATGTAGGCAACGAATGCCATATATATGCAGAAAGAATTCGTCCCTGATATACTTATTCACTCCCCCCACCAGAATACACACCCACACGCCGTTATATAACATGCAAATACATATGTATACACGCACACACGCATATATATATATATTATATATATTATATATATATATATATATATATATATTATATATATATATGACTAGGTTTACTATGCGTCTGCACATGTACGTCCAGGCCACGACATGATATTTTGAAGTGTGACAGTTGCCTATGCACGGAAGTCCTCTACTTTCTCCACGTCAGAAACGATTGACCATAAGTAAAATCGTCGACCGCGGTGGAATTTGAACTCAGAATGTAACGGCAGACGAGATAGCGCCAAGCCTTTCGTCCGGCGTGCTAACGTCTGTGCCACCTCGCCGCCTTGAACTTAGTTGATATTGATTCGCTCGGCTGTCAATCTAGACTTTACTGTCAGAAACCAAAAACAGCGTCAGATAACCTACATAAGCTTGCACAGCCTTATAACAGTTTCCTCAGTCAGTCACTTTGGCTGCTTCACCTTTTTATTGAGCACGAAAGATAGAAAAGTAAAGCTGAATTGGACAGGATTTGAAATCGGAATGCAGAGTGTTGTTAGAAATAGCGTTTAGCGCTCATGCGACTCTCAAAATGGTTACCCAGTACACACAAATAGATCCATAATTACAAATACACATATACCTATACATATATAGCTACACGCATACGCACATATATACATACACATATACATACGCATACATACATTCACATATATATTTTGCATAGATGCTAACGTTCGACGAAATCTCATTGTGGATAAGCCAACAGCTTATTCGAGATAAAGACTGCAGTAGACTGAATATTAAGCAAACAATTTCTTAATAGAAACGAAATTCAACACAATCTTCAATAATCTTGCAAATGATAGACGCATTATTTGCTTCATTTCAGTGAGTTTCATGTTTATTTTCAATCAAAAATAATACTTCGATTCTTGTAATGATTAGTGTAGTGTATATAGGTTTCAAAATTTGGCACTCAGTAATTACGGAAGAGGACTCAAGTCGATTACATCGATGCCAGTGATCAAATGATGCCTATTTTATCGACCCCGAAGAGATGACAGGTAATGACGACCTGGGCGCATTTTAAACTCAGAATATAATGTCGAAAGAAAAGTTACTAAAGGCGGCGAGCTGGTAGAATCGTTAGCCCGCCGGGCGAAATGCTTAGCCGTATTTCCTCTGCCGCTACGTTCTGAGTTCAAATTCCGTCGAGGTCGACTTTGCTTTTCATCATTTCGGGGTCGATTAAATAAGTACCAGTTACGCACTGGAGTCGATGTAATCGACTTAATCCTTTTGCCTGTCCTTGTTTGTCCTTTATTGCCCACAGGGGCAATAAAGAAATAAGAAATGTATTCGTAAGACGTATGAATGGTTCTTCTAGCAGGCACCCTTTAGTGAAGTTTATATTAAAAACCATAACATTAAAATGGTAAGTACAGATAAAAATCTCAGTGAAAATATAGAATATGTGACACAGTGTGATGACTGCACTCTTGATAGTACATAGTTCTCTGTGTATATATATATATATATATATATATATATATATATATATATATATATATATATATATAGTCGCCATGATAGATCGTTAGCCACTACACACATTTTTCTCTCCTTGTTTTTTTCTGTATACTTTTCTGTAGAAGAGCGCAGGCTCGAAACGTAGAAGACTTTTTTCTATTCCTGAGCGTTATACTAATATATCTGTTTGTTTTGTACACCTCCTGTCTTCGTCTTTTGTTTTTTTCGTAAACTTTCCTCATATATATATATATATATATATCGGTGTCCATACTGAAGTAGGTAGTTTCTATACAGAAGGTCAACATTTCCATCCAGTTTCTTATTGGTCTACTAGTGCGTTCTTTTAGATGGGTGTCAGGCACTAGTTTTTCTTGAATCACCGATAGCGCTGCACTAGTTGGGACTTTGGTGAACAGGCTTATCACATCTAGACCACCATCTGGTTGGATTCAATGGGGGTATCCGTGATCAATTCTGCGATGTAGGTGGAATTCTTCACGTACGATGTTAACTTTCCTGCAAATGGACTGATTATATCCACAAGGAAGCGGCTCAGTAGATGACATGCTGAACCTCTACAACTACCTCTAGGTCTTAATGGAATACCATCTTGGTGAATCTTAGGAAGACAGTACATGTGTGGTAGTTTACTGTAATGTTAAGTTACTTGTCAGTATTTCATTGGTGTAAAGTTATTATTCTTGATAAAGATCTATGACGATTTCCTCTCTGTTTTCAAAGTAGGGTTTTTCTTTACTTTGCTGTAGCTACCATCATTTATAAGATTTGCCAGTTTTTCCGAATAGTCAGACTTGTTAATCACCACTGTAGCATTTCCCTTGTCTGCTGGAAGTATTATGATGGAATTGTCACTCTGTTGCCTCCTGATAGTGAACTTTCTTCCTTAGGGATGTTTGGTTTGGGAAGTTTCGGTTTTTCTAGTACCTGTCTCACTTTCCACCTTACTTAATCTCACTGAGCTTTTCGTATCTTATGGCTATCTCTTCATTGGGGGCTATTATGTCCAAGTGTGGAATGCGCTTGATGGTTATCACAAAGTTGAGACCTTTGTTTAGTACTGCTTCTTCAGAGCTTTCCAGATGTCGGCTGCTTACATTATTTACTGCTTTCAAGGTGGGTAACGGACTTCAGTTTTCATTCATTTGAAATAGTGATTAAGAAGTTTATGAAATAGGTCAGAGATATATATATTTAACAAAATTACATAAAAATAGCTTGAAATACTAACGAGTAGATATATTAAATAAAATCGTCATTGGCTTCAGCCATAATACCCAGAAGACTTCGGAATCTCCTGCAACTCTCCTGGACGGTCTTCTTGTTTAAGCTGGTGAATGCTACCATAATCCTTGCCTTCAGGTCATCTTTGGTTTCACAAGGAATTTTGTTGATATGTCGCTCAACTGCGCACCACACATAAGTGGGTAGCAGTCTGAGGAGTTTGGTAGCCAGTTGTTAGGCGGATGTGATCGCAGAAATTGTCTGATAGTTATGACTCGATTCTCTTGCCTGTGTGGTATGATCCAGAGTCATTTCGAGAGATACAGGGTCCTCCAGCAGCCACCCTCTTGAACTAGGGAGGCATTACCTCCTCCATGCACTTAATGTAGGCCTCCGTATTGTGTCTAACACCGTGCGGGAAGGTGAATGGAGGCATAACGTCGCCATCACTAGTGATCAGTCCGAATACTATGTTGTTGACTTATTATTTGATTTTTATCACTCTCGGTACACATTTTAGAGACACGGTAAGCCAAACAGTACAGCTTGTCGTTTCGAAAGTTCTGGCGTTGTTTTTCTCACAGACGATGCCCAACTGTCACTTCAATACAGGGAAGTAATCAAAATTCAAAACACGCAATGTGCCTGCGCGAAACTAAAACTCTAATACGTGGACAATTCACCAATCGCATCTTTTTTTTGGTGTGTGTGTGTGTGTGTGTGTGCGTGTGTGTGTGTGTGTGTGTATGTGCATGTGTGTATGTGTGTATGGATAGATAGATAGATAGATAGATAGATAGATAGATATATAGATAGATAGATAGATAGATAGATAGATAGATAGATAGATAGATAGATAGATAGGTATGTAGATAGGTAGGTCCAGTTCTATATTTAAGAGATGAGGAATTATGTACATTATTTACAGAGGACAAATATCCGTCAAATGTAAATTATTTAAAGAGGACAAATATCCGTCAAATGTAAATAATGTAAATGAGTTAGGTTGGTAGGTAGGTAAATAGACGGACGGACGGACGGGCAGACAGACAGTCGGGCAGACAAACAGACGGCCAGACAGACAGACGGCCAGACAGACAGACGGCCAGACAGACGGGTAGACGGGCAGACATACGGGTAGGCAGTCGGGCAGGCAGGCAGGCAGGCACGCGGGCAGGCAGGCAGGCACGCGGGCAGGCAGGCAGGCAGGCTGGCAGGCAGACAGGCAGGTAGGCAGACAGACAAGCAGGCAGACAGACAGATATTATGAGGAGAGTCAATTTTTTGTTGAACCTTTCGCCTGAATGAATGTATTCTGGACGGTTTTCTGTAAAAGCCTAATGAAATTGTAAATGGTTAATCGAGTCCCGTGAGATGTTTTCTAAATTCAAATTTTGTACACAAGTGCGCG
>NC_043006.1:77258881-77263881 GCF_006345805.1 Octopus sinensis
TTGCTACTATTTATTATTATGTGTAGCGGTTGTTGAATACATGCCAATGTTCTTCGCAACTCTCTTCGTAATCGTGTATCGAAATTTACTGCACACTGCCACAAAGCCCAACAGCATGAATGTAGAAAGGTGTAATTACAGAAAAATGACACGGAAAAAAAGGCATCGCCATCGGCCATAACCGGTCTTTGAACAACTTTCAAAATTGTTAATGATGTTTATCACAAATGTCCTTCAGTAGAAGTGTTATAAATTGTCTGGGTTGTATGCCATTACGTATCTTTGTATAAATGCTTAACTTGTCCTAATATATTATTTTACATTTTGGCCACGTTTATAAACACACGGCGTATAATCTGCCTGTTGGGTGACAATTTTCGTACTGTATTTGCAGCCAAAAAATAATGGATAACAATAATAATAATAATAATAATAATAATAATAATAATAATAATAATAATAATAATAATAATATTTTCATTTTTTATGCGCTCTTTTCAAGCCTAGCCAGGTTGATAGGCCCGGTTTCCCGGGTTCTATGACGTATGCCCACCTCCCATTTCCCAGCTGGACGGGACGCCAGTCCATCGCAGCGTTATTCAAGAAACAGGAACAAAAAAGTGAGAGAATGTTGGGGCGAAAGAGTACAACTGGGGGTCGCCACCACCCCTCGTGGAGCTTTAGGTGTTTTCGCTCAATAAACACACAAAACGCCCAGTCTGGGATTCGAAACGGCGATACCGCTGCCCTAACCACTGGGCTATTGCCTCTCCAAAAATAACAACAACAATAATAATAATAACAATAACAATAATAATAATAATAATAATAATAATAATAATAATAATAATAATAATAATAATAATAATGATAATAATAATAATTAATGTCCCATTGTAGCTGACAATATTGGCAATATCTGATCACAAGCAGAAGTAGTGGGATAGCATCATAACCATGTGCTTAGAGGAATTCTTTGGGGTTTGAATAATTTACCTCTGGAAACGCGTGTTTCGTTCAACATCCTTAAACAACCCTTATTCGCGGAGCTTTTGACTGTGGCCATGCTGGAGCACCGGGTTTAGTCGAGTAAATCGACCCCAGGACTTATTCTTTGTAAGCCTAGTACTTATTATATCGGTTCTTATGCCGAACCGCTAGGTTACGGGGACGTAAACACACCAGCATCTGTTGTCAAGCGATGTTGGGGTGGGGCAAACACACACACACACACACACACGTACATATATATATATATATATATATATATATACATATATATATATACGGCCGGCTTCTTTCAGTTTCCGTCTACGGAGTCCACTCACAACGCTTTGGTCGGCGCTAGGCTATAGTAGAAGAAAAGATGCCACGCAGTGGGAATGAACTCGGAAATATGTGGTTGTTAAGCAAGCTACTTACCACACAGCCACTCCTACACTTTATATAGCTTATATTCTTTGTTGTATTTGTACATCTTTGTCATTATCGTCGTCATATTTTAAGCTCCGCCTTCCATGCTGGCATGTGTTGGACGGTTTGACAGAAGCTGGTCAGGCAGGAGCCTGCACCAGACTGCTGTGTTCGTTTTAGCGAGTTTTTACGGTTGTATGCCATATATGTATTTATTTTCTGAGAATTGTTGTCGGGCACGGAGTATATATTTTACCTATGTGTATATTTTGTTCTTTCTCGAACCATGCCTGGCTCTTAAGGGCCGGTTTCCCGGTTTCCTTGGCGTATAGGTTCCCCACCTGGACAGGACGCCGGTCCGTCGCTGGTGAGCTGCAAGATGCAGGAGGAAAGAGTGAGAGAAAGTTGTGGCGAAAGAGTCAGAAGAAGTTCGCCACTACCTTCTGCCGGAACCGCGTTGAGCTTAGGTGTTTCGTTCATAAACACACACATCGCCCGGTCTGAGATTCGAAATGGCGATCCCTCGACCGCGAATCCGCTGCTCTAACTACTAGGCCACGTGCCTCCACACCTAAGTGTATATGCGACCGTGGCGTTAGTATCTTCCTTGGATATCTTTAGAAGGTCAGCCCAAATTGCATGTCGCTAGCAAGTGTATCAACTACAGTAGTGTTAGCATTAGCAAAGAGGACATTAGTTTTAGTACCCTGATCGACAACCACACGAAATAAATTAGTTTGTTGCAGGTGAGAGATTATTGCTATAAGGAAAGAAGCAGTATGTCTATACATCGAACTCGGTCAAGCAGTCTGCAACACTTATTCTAACAAAAGCTAGTACCGCTACCAGAATCACTTCTGTGTACGCTCATATATACATCAAATGATGAACTTAACATTGCTTACGTCACCAGTATAATTATTTATCACGATCGCAGCAGTTAGCATTATTATAACTATCAACATCACCATCTCTATTGCTACCATAGCCACCACCACCTCGGCCCTTAATACTTCCCTGTTTTCGCCACCCTTATTCTCATTTGTCAAACGCCACAGACAAATCAATGCCAACAGCGTCATAACCAACATATTTGCTAAATGATAGTAATTTACTCAATAAATACAATGAATTGTGCACAATATAACACCTTAATGAATCGCACTCTCGTAGTTATACGATGACTTATTGTCGTCCGTTCCGCAATTACCAGTATTCTATTGAATTTCTGACCGTCTGACCAATCTACTTCATCAAACCACGATACATGACTCCTCTTCACAAACACCAGGCTATACATAATATGAAGCAGACAGAAATCTAATCTTAAAAGCAATTTCCTTCGCTCCACACGCTTTCAAACAACATCAAGAATTTTCACTCTGTACGCGAAAATGCCACACGGAGTCTGAACGGAAGCATGTGCCATGATTTCACTAACTGCTTTAGTTAACCTTGCATTCGGACCAAATATATATGCCTACTTGAACCTCCCACACATCATTCAGCTGATTGTTGTCATTGTTCTAACTAAGGTATGGAGCTGAAAGACTCATGTGCACACTGGGCAGTAGAACGGGTTCTGACTATATACTTTGCTCAATGTATTCTAATTTCAAATTAATTTTAGGTTGGCATTACTTGGCGTTCATTACATAAACGTCATCACATAATCGTGTTAAACGTTGGTGCATATTAGCAACAAAATACGTTCAAAATGCATGGATTCCTACGGATTCTAAGTAACGACAGTTGAGAAAATGAGCGTGTGCCAGCACTCAGATATACATCTTTCGGTTGATTACACTGAAGCAACAGGAAATAAGCTGCTTCGCTCAACAATATATTGTTTAACGTGGCTGAGGAGTCGAAGTACGACATAATGATTGTTGGAAAGAGCTTGAGCACTGGATGGTGCATCTTCAGAAACACTGCCCTAAACCACACAAAAGCATTATTCCGAAGCTAGTCAATATATAAATCGTTGAATCTTATTCTTTAACTCAGAAGACATTCACACATCGCATCTCTTTTCGTCTCTAACATTTTCATTCTATGAGGTACGTAAGAGATATTGATTGTTCACTGAAGACTGACAATTGCTTTCGCTACTGGTTGTCATTTGTGATAAAATCTTTATTCCTTGAGGAAGCTTATATTTCTCAAAGCTCTCATACAAGAGAAGGCCCCGTTTTGTTTTATTAGTTGCCATCCAAAAAACTTTTCAGTCTTATAGAATTCTCAGAGTAGAGTACTTTGACTATTTACAACGCCTATGAGATTATAAATTGCATCTCAGCATCTCACTTCATTAAAGACCATTTTCTCGAACCCCACTGAACTGTTGCATAAGTTCTGATCATCTGGGACCATATAAGCCAAGAAATACAACAGCTCCAATCACAACAATTTGTTTTATCCACAAAATTTTATCAGCTGAAAAAAATGTGCAGTCACAATTAACTTTTAATTCCCTGTTTCGGGAGATATGAACCCCTCTATGCAAATATTACCCTAGACTTCACATTGAAGCTCAAGGATTAATAATCACTTCTCAATACATCGCAGGAACTATTCTGCCCCGCTCCAAATTGCCTTTGCTCCACACCACGCGCCTCAAAACAGCTCCAAAAATTGTCACACTATATGCAAAAATGTGGCAGGGAGCAATAATGGAATTATGTAGCATGATTTCAGTAACTTATTCTTTAACCCAGAACACATTCCCACGTTGCATCAGTTAATTTTTCATCTCCAACATTTTTATTCGAAAGCCTAATTTTCTTATAAACAATCTGATGACAGCGCTTTGCTCAGAATCTTTAGGGCGCTGGACAAAATGGTGGGTTGTATACGTTCCGCCGAGAGGAAATTTAACCCTTACGGAGGTGAATGCAAAAAGAATAAAAAAATAAAGCCTTGAGATATCTGTCAAACAATATCGACCATTAAGGAAATTGTTTACTGTCGTACAACATTTGCGGCGTGATCAAGGATGCTGACATGTGTGGGCAATTGTAAGTCTTTAAAGAGAGATGTTTACTCATACTTTGTGCATATAGATGAAGAAACATGACAGACGGAGGCCTAGTATTTCGGACCGTTCACTTTTGTATACGGCAAGCATATTAAACTATCATACGGAACAAAGTATCGCTTCACATCCGTCATATCACTCTGCCGAATCATCAATGTAATCGCTAAACTTACTAGAAACAACACCAAATTATTCATTACCCTCCAATCTACCACATCCTTACATCTCAAAGAGAGAAAGAGAGAGAGGAAGTACAGATTTCGTGATGTAGACCAAGATATGATAAATACACATAAAAATTAAGCCGTGCTTTCATCACTGGAACAAAAATAAACAGTGCCTGCATAAGTCTAAAGAGAATGAATGATTACTACATCAATAATATGCAGATCATTGCAAAGGCACGCTACATAACTTTAGAATGCGACAGCCAATAAAGTATACGCAGAAACAAAAATGACATATCTAAGTCAAACATCATCCTCACATACCCCCACACATCTGTGTCCTTTATATGTGAGTCAAATGCCCATCTAAACAGAGAAGTAAG
>NC_043006.1:77266381-77271381 GCF_006345805.1 Octopus sinensis
ATAACATTAAACCAGGCTGTAGATTATGAGCTGAGAAATAGTAAGGTCATCAGAAGTACCACCAAGTAATTCGTCGCTGCGCTTACTATTACTACTACTACAACTACTACTACTACTACTACTACTACTACTACTACTACTACTACTACTACTACTACTACTACTACTACTACTACTACTACTGATACTACTACTACTGATACTACTACTAATGCTACTACTACTACTAATACTACTACTACTACTGCTGCTACTACTACTACTGCTAACAATACTATTACCACCACACATACTATTACTACAACTAGTACTACTACTGCTGCCATCACCACTACCACCACCACTAGTACTAATATTACGACCACCACCACCAATAGTATTACTACTACACCCACCACCACCACTAGCAATACTACTACTACCTCCATAACCAGCAGCACCACCACCACCACCACCACCAGCACCATTACCACTACTACTACTAGAAAAATATAATAAAATAATTTCTGCTATTTGCAAAAGGTCCGAAACTTGGGAGGAAAGTGTCAGTGCCCAGGAGGTTACACATCTCATTGATTCCTAAAAGATGAAAGACAAAATGGGGTAAGGCGGATTTCGAACTCAGAAATGAGTCGGAAGAAATCTGGTTAAGAATTCTGTTCAACATACTCAGGATTGTACAAGGCGGGTTCCGCACTCAGGCAAAATATCACAGGCTTTCTTTTTCTTTTTCGTAGGAAGCCTGAAGACATATGATTCAAACTTAGTCGTCTATATTCCTTATCTGCATTTAACAGTAGCACAAATGCCGCAAGAATGCGGAACATTTATCCCATTAAGCCGACTTCCATTATTTGAGCGGCACTTTACTTTATTTTATTTTACAGTACTGCACTCACAAAAGATATTAATCCTGTTGAACTATGCAGAGTTTGAATTCAGAATGTTACGTATGGCAATTAGAAATTCACTAGTCATTTTGTATGACGTCTTAACAGCTTTCTCAGTCTATCACCCTTATTAAAAGGCGACAATGGGACGATTAAATTCAAAATAGACAAAGGTGAAATTTAAAGCTTGATGAATACAAAAGCAACAAAAAACTAGGAGTGATACACTTTTAGACTAATGCACCTTGCTTCTACGAACCCAATGACCTTACAAATATATATACATGCACATAAACATATATATGCCTATATATATATATATATATATATATACGTACATATTATGAAGTTATAT
This sequence comes from Octopus sinensis, assembly GCF_006345805.1. NCBI lineage: Eukaryota > Metazoa > Mollusca > Cephalopoda > Octopoda > Octopodidae > Octopus > Octopus sinensis. The sequence continues at coordinate 77,267,627 of NC_043006.1, forward strand.
CTTGAGTGACAACAACGCTCATGATATACAACTGACTAGAAATAGAAGTATGTATGTATGTAGGTATGTATTGGCCCATTTACATTGCATTTATTTTTCCTTCATGCAAGTATTTATGACCTTTCTTTGTTTCAGCACAACAATAAGCAATCATAGGAAGTCTTATTGTTCACTAATTTACAGGACACAGTTTAGTAGTAGTAGTAGTAGTAGTAGTAGTAGTAGTAGTAGTAGTTGTTGTTGTTGCTGGTGTTAACACACCGAATGATGTTGGTTAATCGTTGTCAGCGAGGAGAGGAGAGGAAGGTAGCGTGTTGGCGTAATGACGGTGTAGATGGTAATGGCTGCGGCGGAGCGAAGGACTGTTTCAAAGAGAAAGAGAACATTTGAGGTAGTTTTTAAAATAAATTGTAATTTATCAAATGAGACAACATACAAAACAAGGAAAGATAAAAGACCAAAAAAAAAACAGAAACAATATATTATAAAGAATAAAAGCATAGACTAATAGCAACCCATAAGAACCACGACAACAAGTACTCAAATATCCTCGCTATTTCTTGCAGATAGACAACTGTGGCTTGTCTGTGTAGTTTCGTTTATTGCTACCAATTAACGCAGTTTGTTCACGTTTGTTTTTTAACCTTTTCTTTTCATTCCTCTCTGAGTGACCCCCCACCATTCTCTTTATCTTTACATTTCTTTTTTGTTCAATTCTCATACCACAACAAATCTTCACATGTTACTATTTTCCCCCCTCTTTTCAGTACCACTCTCTCAAACTTCAAAATCTCCACCTTTTTCTCTATCTCTGTAATCTTCTTCATAGCTTCCATGTTGTGTTTCCCTTTTACTTTCTAAACTCAATCGTCATTTTCTTTCTTATTTTTCTATCTTTCAATCTTATTTCTTTTCTTTTCCTCGTGTGCACCTCTTTCTAATTCTTCTCTCGCATATCCTAAATTACATTCCTTGTATTTATCACAAAAACGTCTTCTCTATTTCCCCATCCCCCTCTATTTCTCACGCTGTTACTCACGTTTACACAGAAGCACATTCTTTGCATACCTCCACTCTTCTTTTCCTTCTTCACCTACCTCATACCTTTGTAATAATTCACACACTTCCCCGTGCTCATTTGCTTTTCTCTCATGTTCTCTTTGTCCATCATTCCACACATGCATACACACACACACACACATTCACACGAATGCAAAACCCCATATACTCACGTTAGTGCACACACATACACATACATACACACATACGCATACACACATACACTCATATAATCACACATTTAAACACACACCTACACTCACATGCGTGCATGCACCTTTTCACACTATTGTAAACACTTATATACTCACATTAGCATAAACACATGCATATACACGCACACATACACATGCACACACATGTAAACACACATTAACATAGGCATTTACACTGATATACACACACATACAAACTCAAACACACACATACACACATACATACACACATACATACACACACGTTCATCTATACGCATACACACATAAACACACATTTAAACACGCACACTCACATACACCCACATGCGTCCATGCACATATTCACACTGTTGTAAACACTTATATAATCACATTAGCACACACACACACATGCATATACACGAACACATACACATACATATAAACACACATTAACATAGGCACTCATACCAATACACACTCAAACATACATACATGCACATACTTGCATACACACATATGCACACACTTTCATACACAGGCACATGTATAAAAATATCCGCACTACTCGTCGCCTCTCCGCCTTCTCCTTTCACCGCCATTTTCTTCCTTCCGCCATACTTCACAATTTCTCCAATCCAAATTATCTCCCTCTTCAAGTTCATATTATTCCAACACCATCACCCCTGTATTAACTACCACTTCGTATGCTTACTTTTCCAGGTTTCTATGAACGCATATGAAACCAGTTATCTATTTCCATAAATGATAGCTATATAATTTTTACAGTTCTCTGGTCAATAATATTCAAGGTGAAAGCATTTTGTTTTAATTTAATTTATCATTATTTGAAGTAGTTCCATAATATGGTGGTAAGCTGGCTGTAAATTGAGCCTAGGCCTATACATTTGATATATGTCCTGTGGGACGTTTTGCTTCACGTAAATAATTCTTTCTACAATAGGTAAACATCTTAAAATTTAGGGAATAGGGCTAGCCAATATCGTGGCCGTCAGAGCCAGATAATGCTTTCAAGGTTTGGGAAAAATCCAGTAATTTCGGCGGGGGTAGAGGGAGGGGTTGCGTCGATTACATCGGACCCAGCCCACATCTGCTACTCACTTTATTGAGCCCTAAAAGAAAGAAAAACAAAGTTAACCTAGGCGGGTTGGATTTGAACTCAGAACGTAAAGACGGGAAAAAAATGCCGCTAAACTTTTCGCCTGACACGGTAACGATTTTGCTAGTCTGCCATTTTAACATAAATAATGCAAAGATCAATTTCTTTCTGGCTAAGGATATTTACATCTATTGTTATATTTCGGAATGGTCATATTGCCAGTTTAACCAATAAAAACACACGCACTATATATTCGGTGTTATTTTGCTTCAGTGATATTTATTTTTTACATTAATCTTAATCTTATTTCGGCCAGAGTTCTTTCGTCACACTCCTGTGACCGCATCAGTGGTCGTTTGTTTTCTTCTTTCATATTTGTGTCTCTCCTTACTAACCGTCAGCCATTTTGTATTTCTATTGTATGTCTTCATTTGCGCATGCTTATATCTCTATGTGCGTCTATGTTTATTTAGTATGTGTGTGGGGGGATGCCTGTAATATTTGTATCTTCTGTTTATATACATTCATGTAATTTGTATTTTGTTTTTGTTGTTGTTGCTTTTGTTCATCTATACGCATACACACATACACACATTTAAACACGCACACACATGAATGTATATAAACATAAGATACAAATATTACAGGCATCCCCCCACACACACACTAAATAAACATAGACGCTCATAGAGATATAAGCATGCGCAAATGAAGACATACAATAGAAATACAAAATGGCTGACGGTTAGTAAGGAGAGATACAAATACGAAAGAAGAAAACAAAGGACCACTGATGCGGTCACAGGAGTGTGACGAAAGAACTCTGGCCGAAATAAGATTAAGATTAATGTAAAAAATAAATATCACTGAAGCAAAATAACACCGAATATATAGTGCGTGTGTTTTTATTGGTTAAACTGGCAATATGACCATTCCGAAATATAACAATATCTGTTTCAACACGCGACTTCACATAAAAATCTTGCACAACAAATATTTAAACGATATTTACATCGTTTTTGAAATGGTCCCACGTCATTGAGACTAATTGATCTCCTGAGTTTTGTTGTAGGTGTTTAGATCTTATTCGCATGTGCTCGCGCCCCTCTCTCTGTATATATATATATATATATATATATATATATAGAGAGAGAGAGAGAGAGAGGGAGAGAGAGTGATATATCTTTTCGTCAGTTATTAAGGCCAGAGCTGCCTTTAACAACCCGTTAACGATAGTGCATTGTTTTATCAGAGCAGCAAGCTACAATCACATGCAGTCACCGGAAATATCTCTGAATAAAGTAAATTCGCGTAAAATTCATATTCAATATGTTCGGCTACATTCGGATTATTGTATAAGAACAAATCGCACATACGGTGGAAGGCACATTTTGTGTTTG
>NC_043006.1:77276381-77288881 GCF_006345805.1 Octopus sinensis
ACTATTACTTTTAATAATAGTCGATGGTATAGAAAACGGTGCCGACAATGAAATCAGTTGAGAAACAATTACATTCATATATATTTATATATGTATCGTTGGTTTGAGTCAGTAGGCTAACAAGGACGTTATTAGGCGTCAATAGCTTACAGGCTAACTCTGCGAATTCGCTAACACGAAAGACAACCTATTCATAAACCAGCAGTGACGGTCTTTTAGTGGTCGCACGCACAGTACGCTAAAGATAGCACTCTAAATCCGGCTAATCTCACTTTAATATATTCAATACCTATAGGGCCCAACGAGGGGGTATGAAAATGTTCCAGGACTTGTTATGTTTTAGAAAGAAATAAAACTTATTCATCTAAGTTTTAATATAATTTCCTTCAAAGGGGACATCTTGCATAGAAATGCACCAGTCCTTGCGTTCCTTTCACTTTTGAAATCCGGCCTGGAAGTCATTTTCTGCATGTGAATCGAGGATCTGGGATTCATTCTGGATCTCGACAACGGTGTTAAATCGGTGACCTTTGAGTTGAACTTTCGTCTTTGGGAAGGGCCGGAAAGCCGTAGGTTCTAAATCTGCCGAATAACGTGCATACGGAAGCGGCACCACGTTGCTTCGGCGAGAAACTCACGGGTAAGGAGATTTCGATGACAAGGTGTATTGTCCTCGTGAAGTATCCAATTTTTCCCGCTCCACAGATCCGGTCGCTTTCAAAGAATGTCCCTTCTCGACCGCTTCAAAACGTCGCAGTAGAACTCTCACTTGACGGTCTGGCCCTGGTGGAGGGGGGAATTCTCGATGCACAGTATCATATTTCGGTGAGGTGGTGAGGCTCGTCTTCCAAATCGTTCATTGTTTTGCATTGATATTTTCCCACCTTCGAAACATTCGTACCACTCGAAACACTGCGTGCTACCCATTGCCTTCACCATTGTAATCTTACCTAAACAAGCTCAGTATCTCCGTAGCAGACGTCCCAAGTTTAACACTTTTTCTTTCTCTCCAAGATAGAATTGCAGACTACAGCGTACACGTGATCACAAAATCACCAGTTTCGTAACTTGCAAAGTAAAAACAGCAATGTCATTCCGTACACTGTCTCCTGGGGGCCACTGCTAGTTCCCACTACACAGGCAACTATGTGCAGCTATCTGTTGGCGAGCTACAGAACTAGTCCGGAAATTTCTGATACCACCTCGTACGTATAGCGGAAGAGAGCAGCGAAATTATAGATTTATATGCTGAACAAATACCCGATGGTGAAACAGGAATAATTGTTATCATAGGTCTTTGAGACGCAATGCTACTTATTAAAAGCAACATCTAAAAATTCCAAATATTAGCGAATGATATAACTGCAAATCTGTCACATTCAATTCAGAACGAATTATAATTGCAATTATTCAGACGATTATCACCAAATGATATTAAAGCCAATATATATTTAGAGAGGAAAAACAATACGCTCGTACGAATACTTGGCGTCTGTGAATTTATGATGATTTTCTATATGATTGCATCTTTATATTTATAATCCAACTAATTAACGCGTCTATTTCTTTATATAGTTATCAGTCTACATATAAACATTCACATTCGTATACACACACACATACACACGCACAAACTCATACACATACATATATACATATATATATATATACGTATGTGTATGAGTTTATATATATTTTATATATATATATATACATATATATATATATATATATTATATATATATATATATAATATATATATATATATTATATATATATATAGCATTTGTGTGTTGAAATATATCTACACTCATTCATATAAGCTCTCTAATACACATGGGCACGCGCACGTACATAGCTTGACGAATGCTACTCTTTTATTTTCTATTCTTTATTTTTTCATCTTTTACATGTATCAATCATTAGACTGCGACCATATTGGGGCACCGCAGAAGAATTTTAGTCTAATCAATGAGTACTTACTGCTTTGTTAAACCCGGTACCTACTCTGTCGACCGAGGGTATAGCAGTTGGGATGCAACCTGCAACTTCTCTCTCTCTCTCTCGCCCTCTGTATATATATGTATATACCATATATATATATATATATATATTTATAGATATATATATATATAAATAATATGATGTGGTATATATATATATGTGTGGTGTGTGTGTGTATATGTATATGTGTGTGTGTATATGTATATGTGTGTGTGTATATATATATGTGTGTGTGGGTGTATATATATGTGTGTGTATATATATATGTATGTGTGTGTATATATTATATGTATGCATAAATTGTATGTATATATATTACATGTATGCATAAATATATGTATATATTCATGTGTATATATATATATGCATTTATATATATATATATATATATTGCGAATTGAGATGCATACACATGTATTTATATACAAGTGTCTTATACATATGAGTGTATGTGTGTGTTTGTGTGTATTTTGGCATGGGTGTATACATATTTGAATACATAAGAATGTGAGCGCGTCAGGTGCAACTCTTTACTTCCTTATCTGATAACGAACTCACTGCCAGAATGAATGCATCAATTCTCCGCCAGAGAAACAATAAAACCAACGCTATGGTGGATTTTAGTTCATTAGACATAGGTTGGTGAAAAAAAAAATTGAAATGAATCAACAAAATCAAAATGAATGAACAAAAAAGAAATCAACTATAAAAAAAAAGCGGACGTGATATTGCCAACCTGAATAACAAAAAATATAAAAAAATCGTTATTACCTAACTGATTTATTTAGTTTTTACATAAAGAAATATTTTCACAAATCCTCAAAGATATTATTTGGAGGAGAAAATATTTTTTGATTTAAACTTTATCTGTTAAATTTTAACTTGAAAAGTATTGGTTCACGGATACAATGTTAAATAGTAATACACATATATATATATTCCTGGCGCTATGATAGATCGTTATCTACTGCACACATTTTTTTCTGTCCTTGTTTCTGTCCTTGTCTTTTTCTGGGTATCTTTCTGTAGAAGAGCGTAGGCTCGAAACGTAAAAGAATTTTTTGTATTCCTGAGCGCTATACTAATACATTTGTTTGTTTGTACACCACCTGCCTTCGTCTTTTGTTTATTTTCGTAAACTTTCCCTTTAGATATATATATATATATATATATATAACCACAAGTACTTTTATATGCATCTATGCACGTTTATATGTGTGTATGTGTGTGTGTGTATGTATGTATGTATGTATGTATGCAAACATGTATCTTTAAAAGTATATTGAATAACGTATATTTTTCGACATATATGGACTTTATATTCCTACTTGTAGAACTTAAGGTTTCAATGTATTTTTGTTTTCTATACTAAAAAGTAAAAGAAAGAGAAACCTTGGCGCTGTTTACTTCTTCACAAATCAAAAGTAAATCCATTTAAAACCAAAATAAGAAAAAAAGTGATGTATGTTTAACTATGTAGTAAGGCATTCCAGTGTGTCGACTTAGAAAATGAAATCCTAGGACAACATATGCTAATCAGCGGTCTTGCAAAATATAAGACTCCTAAAAGCGACAAGTATGTTTATGAAGTTACTAGTTGAATGAGTTAGTTTTATTTATTTAACTGAAGTTATACATCCGTGTATACATATAGTAATACACACATATACGCACACACACACACACATACATACATACATATATATATATATATATATATATATATGTGTGTGGATTGTATTTTTGTGTCTGTGGTTGTCATCCCAGCATCACTTGACAACCGATGTTGGAGTGTTTGCCTCCTTGTAACGTATTACTATATATATATATACATATATATATATATATATATATATAATATTATATATACATATATATATATATATATATATATATTATATATATATATATATATATATATATATATATATATATATATATATAATATATATATATATCTATATATATATATATATATATATATATATATTATATTATATAATATATATATATATATATGTATATACACACATACTATACACACACACACACACACACACTCACATTTATAACAGCACTGACCAAGGTGCATAAATGTTTTTAGATTGTACAACATAATTTGGGAGAATTTACCTACTGTATCTAACAAGTTTAATACCAGGCGGAGATACTTGTATTACTAATTTTCAAAGGGAAGTTAGTCCTAAGAAACCATGAGAAAATAACTTATGGTTTGATACATTTCAGCCATGGTGATCTTGTGTCCTTATTAGTAGGGCCTACAACTATACTTTCTAGTATTCTTCTGTAGTTTGCAGAAATGTGACGGAAATTTTATTTGTTAAATTTAACTGCTTGAACGCTCACATACATGCTCAAACATTGGCTTCTGAGGTTGCCATTAATACCCACACAGTACCAAAGACAAAATCCTACGGTCAGTATCGTATGAACTCTAAATCTACTTAAGATTCGTTACAATAATTCTATTACAAATAATAGTTACACCGTCATGTTTTCTTTCAAAGCAGAACTACTTAGAACCAGTACGTTTTCTTCGTTATCTTAATCTTAATTAAATGAAGCCAATAAACACAGCGTACAAGATCTAGACTAACATAACGAATTAATGACATACTATTTGAAAGATGTTTGTGTAACGTAGTAAGAAAAAATCTTAATTTATAATTACACACACAATTTTACATATACGTATGTACATACATATATGTGTGCGTGTATGTGTATATATATATATATATATATATATGTGTGTGTGTGCATAGATTTCTGTCTATTTATATATCTCTATCCCCCCTCCATTTCTCTCTATCCCCCCTCTCTCTCTCTCTTCTCTTTCTCTCTCTATCTCTCTCTTTTTCAGTTATTAACTTTTGAATGGTTTCTTTTCGAAATATATTGCTTTTTTCTTATCATGCTGCAAAGCACACACACACCACACACACACACACACACACACACACACACACACACCACACACACACACACACACACACACGCACACACACACACGCACACACACACGCACACACATACACACATAAATAAATGTTGCACAACAAGATATCAAATGATATATACATTTTAGGAACATACAGTGCGTTCTAACCCCGAACCAAACGTCGATTCTCTGACGGACTTTGAGAGCAGAGATGCAGTATCGACATAAATACGAATTGCATATAAGCAATACATCAGTGGAAATGATGTGGATATTTGGATCAATTGCAAGTTCCCCCTACCCTCTGATACCTATTTCTTTATTGCCCACAAGGGGCTAAACATGGAGGGGACAAACAAGGACAGACATAGGTATTAAGTCGATTACATCGACCCCAGTGCGAAACTGGTACTTATTTAATCGACCCCGAAAGGATGAAAGGCAAAGTCGACCTCGACGGAATTTGAACTCAGAACGTAACGGCAGACGAAATAAGGCTACGCATTTCGCCCGGCGTGCTAACGTTTCTGCCAGCTCGCCGAGTTTACTAGCCTGTCTATGTTAAATTATCACAAAGTACTTCTTTTTTATTTCATCCTAGAGACCGCCACGGATCTTGTTAAATTTGTGTCAGCCACTTAAATTTTTCCAATCTTACCCCAGATTATTCGATAAAGATAAAGTGCTTATTCATTGTTACCATAATTACTGCTTAGTCAGGTTTTAACCAAACTTTCAAATCAGCCCACCTCCTGTTGATATTCTCTTCTGTTCACTTCATGAGGTAGTACAGTCAACGGTGGTGCCTCAGCAAGCTAGCAGAACCGTTAGCACGCCGGGAGAAATGCGTAGCCGTATTTCGTCTGCCGTTACACTCCGAGTTCAATTTCACCGAGGCCTACTTTGTCTTTCATCCTTTCAGGGTCGATAAATTAATTACCAGTTTCGCACTGGGGTCGATGTAATCGACTTAATACCCATGTCTGTCCTTGTTTGTCCCCTCTGTATTTAGCCCCTTGTGGGTAGTAAAGAAATAGGTATTTCCTCTGCTGCATTCCAAGTTCAAATTCCACCGAGGTCAACTTTGTCATTCATCATTCAAGGGACGATAAAATAAAGTGACAAACGTCAATGGTTCAATCTCGTCATCGGTGCATTGGTGGGAAGAGAAGAAAAAAATAAGGCGGCGAGCTAGCAGAACCGTTAGCACGCCGGGCGAAATGCATAGCGGTATTTCGTCTGATGTTACGTTCTGAGTTCAAATTCCGCCGAGGTCGACTTTACCGTTCATCCTTTTGGTGTCGATTAAATAAGTTTCAATTACGCACTGGGGTCGACGTAATCGACTTAATCCGTTTGTCTGCCCTTGTTTGTCCCCTCTATGTTTAGCCCCTTGTGGGTAGTACAGTCAACGGTGGTGCCTTAGCATGAACGAAGCTCTAAAGCTAAAGCAATTTAAAGATTAAGGATGTAGATCTGATGTCGAAAACTGTATTTATTTTGGCTGCAAACTAATCCATTTTACGATAGGCACAAGGCCTAAAATTTTGGAGGATGGCTTCTCGTTGATCACACCGACACCGGTGCTCAAATGGTTCTTATTTCCTCGGACCCAAAAGAAAGAAAGGTGATATTTGAACTCAGAATGGAAAGAGAGCCGAAATGCATCCAAGCATTTTGTCCGGCATGCAAACTATTCTAAAAGCTCACCGTTTTACTTTGTCTAAAAATTCCCAACCTTCATTGATTCCGTAAATATTCTATGTTTAATTACTGTTACCACCATTGCTACCTTCTCAGCTTTTAACAGTCTTTCAGATCAGCAACTCTGTTGATATTCCCTTCTGCTCACTTCATCTGTCGTGAGATGTATTTATATACGTTAAAAATTTGGGTATTTACTCATTCATTCATCATTTTCTTATTTTAAATGTCAATGGATCCCTAAATCATTCCGCTTCTAATCTAATATTTCCTTTTTATTGCCCTGTATTTTCACACTTTCATTTTCATCACATAGATTCTTCTTCTTTTTATCGTATTATCTCTCCACCATTAACCCCTATGACAGGAAACCTATATATAGAAGTGTAAATTCCCTCATTTTGCAGTCATAGCTTGCTTGAAGATTCTCTGCTCCCACAGACGAAGCTCAAAATAGTAAGAAATAGATGCGACCCAAATAATATATATGTGCGCACACACATACGCACACATACATACACACACACGTACACATACATGAGTAGGTTGAAAATGCGTTAAAATGTTAAAATACTTCACATAGACTGGAGTGTAATTGTAAATTTTTTTGCATTAGTATGCAAGCCTCGATGGACAAGAATGTCTGTGTACTCGTGGAGAAATATATACATCCATACATGCATGTGTGTATGCCTGATTGAATTCTTACATAAATAGATATATTTAATTGACAGAAATATGAATATATTGAAAGGCTGAGAAATTTTGTTGCATACTTGATGTCTGTCAGTTATTCATTTATGCAGATTTATAGTTACACGTGTTTTAATGAATCTTCTATTTTTTCCTAATATTTTGAAATCCGTAGTTATAAAAATATTTTCTGGTATATACACTTATATCTTAGTAGTAATTTGTACGATTGTAATGCATATTATTTCATTATTTCGTCGTATGTAAATTTTTTCTTAATATTTCTTAATTTGTCTGTCTTTACGTTATGAGATCAACTTTGCCTTTCATCGATTCGGGGTCGATAAATTTAGTACAAGTGGGTCGTTCTAATCGGCTGGACACCTGTCCCAAAATTTTAGACCTTGTGCCTAGACTAGAAAAGAATATTTCTTAATTCTAAGGCGGCTAGCTAGCTGTGTCATTTTTACGATAGGCAAAATGCTTAGCTGTATTTCAAATGTCTTTACGTTCCGGGTTCATATTCCGCTGTGGTCAATTTTGCTTGTCATCCTTTCGAGGTTAATAAAATAAGCACCAGTAGAGCATTTTAGTTGATGTAATCGGCTTACACCCACCCCAGAAATTGCTATCCCTGTGCCAAAGTTTCAAACCAATATTTCTTAATTTTATCAACACATGTTTTTCAAAAAATTAAACATAATGTTTTAGATAAATAATCAAATCCAAGTATATTACGCACATAGATATATACATGCATCTTTATAGGTGTGTTTGTGTATGCGTGTGCTTGCGCCTGTGCGTATGTATATGTAAATTTTTGTATACATATGCGTCATTATGTGTAAATGTAAATGCAGTTTTCTGTATGAGACCACATACATGTAGATTGGAATAAACAAAGATATAATCCATTTTACGTCACTTTCATTGATAAGAAAGCAAATAACGTGAAACAACATAGAGAATAACATACATCATTGCGATTAGATTGTTTTACGTGTACACGTTAAATCATCATTAAATAGCATTGCATAAACCTATTTAATCCAGCACACTAACACAAGGAATGCAGAGCAGGAAGCTGGATACATAATGACCTTCTGCGTTCCCACAAGTTATTATATTTCTAGCGTAGCGTGATGTACATTTACATCAGCCTAAAGACATTTCTCGTTTAAATCACTGTGTTAACAATTGTTTATATCCGCAATTAAAGTCGGTAACCTTATACCAAAATTCCCCTTTATTATAAAGATTAAAGAGACTTAACTGGACATTACAGTATAGAAAGCTAATGGCATATAACTAGCTGTAAAGCAGTCAGCAATTGTGATTCGAATCATTGAGGATTCTTATAGATAAATGTTCCGCTATTATTGCATCGGCTATTTCTTCATTAATGGCAGAGATTTTAAAGGATTCTGTGGGTTGTTAAAAGAATGTCTGTACCGTCATTATATATTCTGATCGGTGAAGGTTAATTATCTTGTCAAATAACTTGTTATCATCGTACTCTATATAGAAATACATAGAATTAAAATGACAGAGAGAGAGTAAGATCTTATATTCGAATACATGACGAGGTTTATTTGGTCGTAATTTAGGGGTGGGGACATGTCACGCAAGTGTAATTTTATGAGGCTCACTTCAGAATGGTGTTGTGTTTGATCACTGAAATCTCTTGTGAATGATATAACACGTGTGCTATCAAAATGCTGTTTCACTGATCGACAGTAATGGACTCGATCGAAGCACTTAAACAGTCTTTATACGTACATCTCTAAACCACACGTGTGCAGCATGCGCATAAATGATATATTTAACGAGATGTTCCAACCACTTGAGGGATTGTAGTAAATGGAAGTAGTAAATGAAGAAAAAGTATTATATATATATATATATATATATAATATATATATATATATATATATATAATATATATATATATATAAATATACACACACTTTTAAACATTAGGCTCCTCGTATTATTATCGAAACGAGATTTTAACTACGATCCCTCCATAGAACTTACATACCATCAACTGCCACCTGGGGTGCTCTGGATACGAATACTTCTCAAATATACATACATGTATGTATATATATATATATATAATATATATATATATATATATATATATATATATATATATATATATAATATATGTATATATATAGGTGCAGGTGTGGCTGCTTCCCAACCACCTGGTTCCAGGTTCGGTTCCATTACGTGGCACCTGTCCAAGTGTCTTCCACTATAACTTCGGACCGACCAAACACTTGTGAGTGGATTTGGTAGACGTAAATTACAGGAGTTCCGTCGTATGTGTGTGTGGGTCTGTGTTTGCCCCCTACATCACTTGACAAAGAAAATACAGAAGGTTCAGTTAAATATGGTTTTATTCAGCATATTCTCACATTGCAGAAGTCCTTCAGATTCTCTAAGCCCTGTAGTAGAACTCGGAAGGTTTGGCATCCAGCCGGTCTTTCTCGATATTCTTACAGCCAAGAAATTTCCAGCACTTTGCTTATGCATGATTCAAGTGGATGTTTATTATATAATCATGTAATGTCTTTCCACCATAGAAGGGAGGGAGCTGCTACCTAGATTTATTCCTGATACGTCAGAACCCCCCTTCCACAGCTGTCTTGCTATCCAGGTTTCGGAATATTTCTCTTCCTCTTTATACCCGCGAGTATTTACGAAGTTGGAATCCTCCATAATCTCTCGAAAGTTCCCGAGTTGTTTTTCTATGAAACAAATAATGGTTGTTTTTCTTCTCTAAAACAAAAAATACAGGAAATATATTTCGTAAAACTTTCAAAGAGGAAGACGTTTTTAGCAGACAAGGAAAGGTGTGGCTCCAATATGAGACATGAATACAAAAGGGTACGTTCAAATAACACAGATATATGATACATATCTCTCCCCCCAAAAAATGCCTGTGAAATATCTCTGAATAGAAATTTGTATAGCGTCGGGAAAGAGACGTCAGAGCGGTATATGCGTGAAGAAACAACATCCGTAGGTGGCAATATGACAGAAAATATTGTAAAACAACTTTCACGGTCTGTGAGACCGTAAAGTTTAAGGCAGCTGTCTGTGATGTGAATATCTTACTTTACAATATAATTCGCAAGTCAAAAATCGGATTAACGTAATTAATGCTTGATTTATCAAGCCACAAAAAAGCGGGTGTTGCACTTGCGCACTAATATCAGATAACTTTCGGTGAGATGACTAATAAGTGAACATCAAGAATTTATGAACATACACCTACACATGTTTCTGTATTCTCTCCCCCCTCTCTCTCTCTCTCTCTCTCTCTCTCTATCTATCTATCTATCTATCTATATATCTATATATATATATATATATATAGAGAGAGAGAGAGAGGGAGAGAGAGAGAGAGAGATTACACCTACATATATGAAGTAAGCTCCATTTGTTTTATACCTACGCCAAAATAATGAACATCTCCCGAATCGAATCTACAATTTAAATTGGATTTGGTACTTTTGTATCTACATTATCCTACTACCACTATATGTCTTCAATTTTGTTTACATCAGTAGCCGTTTCTGGCATCGTGTCTCTTGATGTGCCTAGATTCAAAGGAATCCTTATAACTAAATCATCTGTATATATATCATATGTGTGTGTGTATGTGTGTGCGTGTTATATATATATATATATATATATATATATATATATATAAACGCGGAGTAGACGAAACGGAGGCGGCTGAAGAAGGGGAATTTTCCTTGTGTTGTATGTCTTCTAAACTGTTTTTTCCTTGTTTAAAAGAATGTCCGTTTCCATGGTTCTGTTTTTATGTCTTCGCTTCTCATTGTGTTCGACGTTCGCTTATTTTTGTGTCCTGTAACCATAAATGCATATATATATACATATAGATATAGATACGTACATATATGTATGTATATATGCATATGTTTTATTTATTATTTATGTTATTATATATATATATACACACTGTAATCCCTCGACTATCGCGTGAGTTACTTTCCAAAACTCCACACGATGGGTGAAAATCCACGAAGTTAAAAAAGTACTATACTGTATATTTTGTTTATTATTTTTATAACTTGTATATAATTATTTTATTGTAAATGCTAAACAACACCATGAAGGTAAGCTTAAATATTAAACCCCGATCGGAGAATCATGATATGGCTAGAGATTACTACATATATAACAAAGAGGTGCAAGCGTCAATTAATTGCGGCCATTTCTAACGACTCCTTTAATTGATTAATGGGAACATTACATCATTGCAAACAAACCGTTTTCGTCAGATGGATTTATGATCTTTAGACATAAAGGTCAGCTCAACTTATTCATCATTATTAACAAATTCACGGAGTAAATATATATACATTGATCCTGTTACCATTCCGTTCGACAAAATGATGCTTTTTATCTTTGAAGATCATGAATTCATTTGCCGAAAACGATTTATTTGCAATGATGTGATGTACTTATTAATGAATTAAATGCGTCATTAGAAACGACCGTAATGAGTTCATGAAGTTCAATCATAAAAAGGATCAGCTGTGTCCATGTTGTGTCCAGTATATCCATGCACTGCGAGAATATCATGTGGCTGGCACTCATGCACCAAGTGGCTGTTGCACTTGCGTCATGATTTCAGATAACTTTCTGTGAGATGACTAATAAGTGAAGATCAAGAATTTATGAACATTCACATGCTTCATATATATATATATATATATATATAATATATATATATATAATTATATATATATATGAAGTAAGCGCCATTTATTTACATTTTATACCTACGCCACACTAATGAACAACCCCAGAATCGGATCTATAATTTAAATTGGATTTTGGTACATTCGTATCTACATTATCCTGCTAATGCTGGATGTAAATATCTAGTAATGACAGGTAAATATTGTTGATTAAGCATGTTACTCCGACTAGACAATGTACCTCAATTTAATGATCTAATTCAACTGAATCTTAATTGTATTTTAATTCGTAAACTGTAATTCTCTCAATAAATATATATATATATACATATACATATTACGTTGTCTCAGTATTTGG
Organism: Octopus sinensis; assembly: GCF_006345805.1. Taxonomy (NCBI): domain Eukaryota; kingdom Metazoa; phylum Mollusca; class Cephalopoda; order Octopoda; family Octopodidae; genus Octopus; species Octopus sinensis. Next base: position 77,288,848 of record NC_043006.1, read on the forward strand.
ATAGCGATTCTACTACGAAACGAAAAATATTGAA
>NC_043006.1:77291381-77313881 GCF_006345805.1 Octopus sinensis
AGCAGCATGTTTTTGTGCGAGGTGATAGCTTGATTACATCGACCCTTGTCTTTAACAGACACATACTTTATCGAACTCGAAGAATAAAAAATGAAGTGGACCTCAGTGGAATATGAATTCAGAACGTACACACCAGCGAGATAATGCTAAACAATTTTATCGGTGTGCTAAATGTTCTGCCAGCACGTTGCCATCAACAACAATAATAATAATACTAATAATGAGGATAATCATAGTCATAATGACAACAATAGCCATCGTCATCATCCTGATCATGATCGTCAGCAGTCTCCTCCTCCTTCTTCTCCTCACCACCACCATCATCGTCGTCGTCGTCATCATCATCTATCTGGTCATCATCATCAAAACCACAAGCACCAGTAACGTCACCATCATTATCTTCATCATCGTGAACATCATCATCACCATTATCATTATCGTCATCGTCTTCATCATGGCAATATCCTTACATCACTACAATAACCTGCATCATTTCTATAGCCACCATACCGGTAACATCATTGTCATAGTCGTCGTCGTCTTCATCTTCATTAACTCCATCATGCTCTTCCTTATCCTCCTCCTCGTCATTATCAATTTCGTTATCATCCTCACCATAGCAGCAACGTTAGCAACACTAAAACCATTGCAATCTTTCCGATTCTTTTCCAGATATATATGTATCCTATTTACTTACGTACTTATATTGCACAGCAATACGATACTATTGCCCACACTAATATCGTATTGCTTAATGTAAATGTTAATTAGTGTTCTAATTTGAAAGACTATCAATAGTAAAATCTTAATGTGTAATATTTTTCCATCTTCAGCTCTCTCTCTCTCTCTATCTCTCTCTCTCTCTCTTTACCTATCTGTATATCTATCTATCTAGCTAGCTAGCTATCTTTTATATTCTTGTATTGGATATATAATATAACGACGCAGGTGGAAGGAAGTATATACATGAGGCGCTACTATTACCATTACACAAAAGTCATTTTTCGATATTATTATTATTATTATTATTATTATTATTATTATTATTATCATTATTATTGCTATTATTATTCAGGCCACTGCCTGGAATCGAACTCGGAATATTGGTGTTAGTAGCCCGCGCTCTTAACCACGACGCTATATGCCCGTGGAGATATGGCGTAGTGGTTGAGGATTTATTGGGCGTTTGGGTTAACGAATAAAAAAAAAAGAAAAGAAAAAATGGAATTCATTATTCTGAAATTTCGCTTGATCTTCTATTTGAAGATAAAGGAGGTGAGAAGTGTTATGGAGATCATCTATTCTGCGCGCACCAAAATCAAATTTTGAAACTTTTAACTGAAAAAGATTCTCCAATCTTTTTTCAGTGCTTTGTTGAACAAATATGGTCAAAATCGCAATTGAGTGGAGAGGGGGTTTGAAAATAAAATTTACAATAATAAAAAAAGAAATTGCTTCAGAAACATTGGTTTTAAGAGCGTAATGCAAGTAATAAGATGAACAAGGGACGGCCCAAAAGTTGGGAAGGGGACATTAAAAGTTTCCACCATCATTTGCAAGAGTGCGGTTAAAAACAACATTTGAAAAATTCTCGCTAAACGGAGAAAACTCATCTTATGTGGGTGTGCTATACCGAAAGTCGACCAAAGTATTCTATAGTGACATTTGCCCGGCAACGACGGGATATTCAACTAGTGTGTTTGTGTGCTTGTGCATGTGTGTGTATGTTTGTGTATTCATGTCTGTGTGTGCATGTCTATGTGTATATACATACAGTATATATGTTCTTCACTCCTACTCCAGAGCGTCGGCTGCGGGATCACTCCGAAAAGCTCTAACTGCGACGATTTCACCTCAATCGAAGGAGAGGGGCTTTCTCCGTCCGGGTTGCGGATCCGTGGAATAAGCTGCCGGACGAGATAGTGAATATGCCGACGACCGCTCGGTTCAAAGACACTCTTGACCAGAAATGGCCTGAACACTTTGCATGAACACCCTCCTTGTACATAACCCCATGTCCCCCTACATGGCCTTGGTTTTGCTTTTTGAGCCAAAAAGTTAACTTAACATAACTAACTTAACTTATATGTTTAGATTTGCATCGATAGATAGATTGACAAACACAGACAGATGGACAGACGGGCAGATAAATTTACGGACAAGTAATTTGAAAGATAGATAGATAGATAGATAGATAGATAGATAGATAGATAGATAGATAGATAGATAGATAGATAGATAGATAGATAGATAGAGAAATAGCGCGAGAAAGACAAACAGATAGACAGAGAGATACAGTGTCTAATCTGAGATACAAGGATATAAGGAATGCTCAATTCACATTATGTCAGTAGGGTTTGTTGTCTGATATATGTTAATCAGGATTACATATTATCCAAACTACAGTTTCGTTCAGTCAGCATTTTTGGCTGATTGTAGGCAATAGAGGATTGAGAACAAATCATTTCTTTCAGATTCGCTGATGCATACAGTAAACTAAAAATCGGATTTAACGAAGCCGTAGTTCAGCTTATTCTTAATCCTAGTTGCTGCTTGGCACAAACACTCACATTTACAAAAACACACGAAGAAACAGTAGATTGCTCGCTTATATACGCATTCATACGAAGAAGTGTGTTCGTGTGTGTCTACGCACGTTGTGTACGTTTACACACTTAAATCATGTACGGTCTGTTTCAGTAATATATATCCATTCTCGTTATGAAAATATAATCCATGTATATCTCAGTAAAAAGTTTTAAAATTTAGAAAATTTCAGAAGGGCATTTTTTCTTTAGATTCAAAAACGGACGATTAAACCACTATTCCACTCTAGATGGTAATAGTCATATATATATATATATATATATATATATATACACTGTTGTGTCTGGGGAGAGTCGTTTTCTTTTAGTGCCTTATAATTTAACACACTCACCGGCAAAATTTCCATTTGTTTCCGATTTTGCAAACCAAATCCAAAAACGAAATATATATATATGATAATAATAATCATAATATTCATTATAATAATTAATAATAATAATAATAATAATCTGATCAATAAGTCCGAATACTTATTGATCAGATTTACTATGTTAAATGCCCAAATGTTCAGAACGCATACATGGAAAATCTCGTAGTGCGTAGTATGTATATCCTGTGGCTGTAGATTGTCTTGAAATATCTACAGGCACCTAGTCAATTCCAAAATTAACCACAGCTACACGCAGAATATGGCTATGTGGTAAGTCGCTTGGTTAGCAACCACATGGTTCCGGGTTCAGTCCCACTTCCTGGCACCTTCGGCAAGTGTCTTCTACTATAGCCTCGGGCAGACTAAAGCTTTGCGAGTGGATTTCGTAGACGGAAAATGAGAGAATCCCGTCGTATATGTGTATAAATATATATGTGTGCATATGTTTGTGTGTCTCTGTTTGCTCCCCCAACATCGCTTGACAACCGATGCTGGTGTGTTTAGGTCCCCGTAACATAGCAGTTCAACAAAAGATACCGATAGAATAAGTTCTAAGTTTACAAAGAATAAGTCCTGGGGTGGATTTGCTCGATGAGAGGCGGTGCTCCAGCATGGTCGTTGTCAAATGACTGAAACAAGTAAAAGAATAAAAGAATATATGTATATAACACCATTATCTCCGCTCTTTCTCGGGCTGTCTTTCTTTCTGTCCTTCTTTCTTTCTCTCTTTCTCTCTCTCTCCCACTCTCCGACTCTCTCACTCTCTCTTTCTCTCTCTCTCTCTCTCTTTCACGCACTCTCGGTGTGCAGAAATGGTATTTTCGAATTCTATACTAATTTTACTGACTACTTATACCAAAAGAAACATATACAAGATGATAGGCGTAAAAAAAAAAAAATGAATCATACTACAGAGACACAAGATAATTGATAGAGTCATGCGCAGAGATACACTTTAATCTTTATAGACATCTTTTTTAATAAGTGCGCAGGCGTTGTAACCCAACGAAGATGTACATGAACAATATTTGTTATCGCCTGCAGCAAAATATTGTCTGTGGAAACTAACAGCGTCGAGGTCATCCCCCAAACAGCTAACAGTCAAATACTAAAGATGTCTACACCGCACAATGTAAATTCGAGGATGTGTTGACCATCTTTTATGTGAAAGATTCAGCAGCAATAAATTATATAGACCACTTTCTTTCTCATATACATACATGCACGAATGTATACATACATACATATATATCCCTATATGTCTCACATCTATTTTTCTTTCCTCCACCTCCCGCTCTAGTTTGTATCCCATCTAAATTAACTATTACTTAATCATCCTCTCACACAGTCTTCGATGAAGGGATATAATTAATAAATACCCTGTAAACAGCTGTAAGAACTTCTATCTATAAATGTTCTAATATCTGCACAACTTTTGTTTTTTATCTCATTACGCAAAAAAAATTCTTATACAAATACATTATATACATATATACTTGCATGCAAACACACATACGCGCGTGCGCTGGTGCTCACACACACAGACACACACATGATATACATGTATTTATGTATTATTTTTGTTCAAATTGATTCCATGGAAAGAGTAAGGATTCTACCCTAGTACCTATATCTTTTGAAATGCAGTAAGTATCGGTCATTTGCCGGACCTCTAGCTTTCGTGAAGTAAAACACACAAACACCGGTTATGAAGCGGTGGGTGTGGGGCAAGCAAAGACACAAATACACACACCTACACACATGAGTTTAATATATAATGTCCAGTTAAATACATATATAAAACCAATAATTCAGCTTCCGTCAACAAAATCCACTAAGGCGTTGGTCGGTCCGGCACTATAGCCGCAGTAATTTTCCCTGGGTTCCACGGAATTGAAACTAAACCCTGAGCCACACTTTCAGAAAAAAAACACTATCTTACCACGCCACCACGCCTATACCAATAGCTACCACGAGAAAAAAATAACGCATGTTATTGGCTATATAATATTGACTTCAAATTTTAGCACAAACCACCAATTATGGGGAGGAATATAACTCCATCACATCGAACGAGGCACTCAATACGTACTTATTTTATCAACCACGATGAGAGGAAAGGTAAAACTGACTCTGGTGGAATTTGGAATCAGAATGTACTGTCGAGGAAAATGCCGCTATACATTTTGTCCAGCGCGGTAATAATTCTGACAGCACGCAGCATTATTAACGATAGAGTATTGATTTCAAACTGTGACACAAAGCCAGCAATTTCGGGGAAGAGCGTAAGTCGATTAGATCATGCCCAGTATTCCACTGGTGCTATTTTCATTTACACGGAATGGATAAAAAGTAAAGTTGACCTCGCCTGAGTTTGAACTCCGAATATAGCAATGGGCGAAATGCCGCTTTGCAGTCCGCACGGTATGCTAACGACTATTATCGATAGAATAAATTGATGCGTCAAAAACCATCTTGCAATGTCGTCGTTTAATTCTATTTACCGTTTTACATGCTTTGACAAAGTCTGGCATTTCGAATTATCTGTAGTTCGTGTTTTTATAATTATCGACAACAAATTTTAAGATGCAAATGAATTCATAATCAAGTGTTTATATATACTAAATTTATAGTCTTTCATGTTGAACTCTGTGCGTCTGTGTATACATAAGTACAGAACTAAGATCCTAGCATATAAATGAGAGTCGGTAGAATTTCAGCTGCCTTAACAGTTGAAAATAAAAATAGAAATCTCAATCGACTACTTAATGAATGCATGCTTCAAAATTATCACATGCTGAGTTTGGAGTGAAAGTTTGGAACAATATGAGTTGTATCATTGTAATTTGACTAGATTTCTTCCTCTCTAAATAAAATTCTGTTTTGCACTCAGAAAAATAAATCAAGTTGTTTTCGCTGTTGAATACTAGTATAACATATTAGAAAAAAAGCAGAAACCGATGTAGTTTAAGAAAAAGCAAGTATTTAATAGTGTTGATACAGAGATATAGAGATCTTCGAAGAAAGTTGTAATATTAACCTATCGAAATATGAAGAAAATACGCATATTACACTGGACGAAATAAAGCTTTGTTATCAAAATATGAACGGACAAGTAAATTCGTACGTACACAATAATGCCATCTGTGCATATATGTACACACACACACAAATGCATACAAACATACACACACATAAGCACACACACATCTACACATAAGCACACACATATGATGACCAAATGTCCTTCCGGAGACATAGTTCCTTAAGGCAGATTTCCAGGATATATGCTCGTCTCAGGACAGGACTCTCTCCTTAGAATCATTTCTCACCTTTGCAAGTTGAGTGAACTAGAAATAAAAGAATCAAGTGTATTTGGTAGAAGGAAACCCAAAGAAGCACAACGTATATATATATATATATATATATATATATATATATATATATATATATATATATATATTATATATGTGTGTGTGTGTGTGTGTGTGTGTGTGTGTTTGTCCCCTCACTATCGCTTGAGAACCAATGTTGCTGTGTTTACGTCCCCGTAACTTAGCGGTTCGGAACAAGTACTAGGCTTACAAAGAAGAAGTCTTGGGGTAGATTTGTTCGACTAATGGTGGTGATCCAGCATGGCTGCAGTCAAGTGACTGAAACTAGTAAAAGAATAAAAGAATACATACATATATAAATAGACACATATACATGAGGTATGTACCTATGTGTGTATATATTCTTTCGTAAACGTACGTATTTTTCATACAAATATTAACATAAATTTAGAAATAGAATTTTAGAGTGTTGAAACCAATTGATAACAAATACTATTAAAAATAAAATAAACTTTCAGCTCCGATTTCATACATTTCTGTTTAATTAGTTATAAATTTAACACGGTGATGCAACCAGATTAGATAAAAGAGAAATTTAATTGGAAAGTTATATGGAACGACTCCAGTTACATGGATACACCAGACTCTACTCTAAAAATATGAGAAATACTGAAACAAAAGAAGGAAGCAAAATAGACTCGCATCATAATGATGATAGTGATAATGATGATGATTACCATAGTAATAATAATAATGATAATAATAATAATAATAATAATAATAATAATAATAATAATAATAATGATAATAATAATAATAATAATAATGATAATAATAATTTTTGGAAATTGTTTCAAGCCAGTATAGAGTTACTCAGGCAGAAATATTAGTAAGCTGTTTACTTGAACCGTGAAATCATAGTTACAGGTGAAATAAATCTACCAACTTCGTCTTATAATTATTATTATTATTATTATTATTATTATTATTATTATTATTATTATTATTATTATTGTTGTTGTTGTTGTTGTTGTTGTTTAAGTAATGTTATTGTCATTGCTTTTGTTGTTGTTGTTACTACTATCGTATATAGTAAACAACTTTTGTTTCCTGTTGATATAAATAGGAGACTGTCCATGAAATGTTTTAACGATTCAGTTCGCAGCATTTCGATTTCGCTTCCAAGTTCAGTACCCGCAATTTTGTGCATGCAAATTACTGCTGTAAAAATAACCTACCAGCAGAAACTGATTCAAACTGCAAGTTGGAATGTAGCCTTCGTACACACGCGCGCACACACACACACACACACACACACAGACAAACGCAGAAGGAGACACATACATACACACGCACATACACACACATACATACATATATACATACATACATGCATGCATAATACTAAAATTGTAGGGATGTTTGTGGTTAACTGAAATATCTCAGAAATAGTGTAATTTATCTGAATTGTTTTTACATATTTATTTCTATACCTTCGGCAGTGCATTACAAATATTTGTGACATTTGGACCTCTATGTAAACGGTTAAACACAATTTTTGTTTGTTATTTCTTGATGATAAACAGACATGTCTTCCGTGACGGCAACACACATACATAATACACACATATAATGAATGTCATGGCGTGTCAGTCAACACAAGCACACGTTCGCTATTTGTGACAGATACACGCACATAGTCTCCGCACTTTCTAAGGAAAAAAACCGCGACATTATGACGTACACAATATTTTATTCATTTAGACATATTTTTAACTGAATGTGATTTCATCATCCGGAGTTGTTTAAGTTCCGTAAAAAGATATTTATTTATTTATTTTTGTTTTAAAGTGAAAGAGAGGAGAAAATGAAAGATGTATGTAAGTGTATAATGAAGTGGACGTGTGTGCGTGAAAGAGAGAGGAATAGAGAGAGAGAGAGAATGAGAGAGAGAAAAAGACGGAGAGAGAGTGAGTGAAGGAGTGTGCTGTTATGTATACGTACATACATCAATACATATTCATACATTTTTAGTATCTACGTGTGCGTGGGAGTGAGAGAGAGAGTGAGAGTGAGTGAGTGAACGTGTGTGTTCTCGTATATGAGTAAGTGGCACTCTTTCTCTCTTCTAACCTTTCTCTCTCTCTCTCTCACACACACGTCCATTTCATATACACTCTCTTTTACTTGTTTCAGTCATTTGACTGCGGCCATGCTGGAGCACCGCCTTTAGTCGAGCAAATCGACCCTGGGACTTATTCTTTTATAAGCCCAGTACTTATTCTATCGCTAAGTGACGGGGACGTGAACACACCAGCATCGGTTGTAAAATAATGCTAGGGGGACAAACACAGACACAAAAACACACATATACATATATATATATATATATATATATATATATACGACAGGCTTCTTTCAGTTTCCGTCTACCAAATCCACTCACAAGGCACTGGTCGGCCCAGGGCTATAGTAGAAGACACATGCCCAAGGTGCCACGCAGTGGGAATGAACCCGGAACCATGTTGTTGGTAAGCAAGCTACTTACCACACAGCCACTCCTGCATCTACACATTCATACATCCTTCACTTTCTCCACTCAGTTTAAAACAAGAGTAACAGGTGATTTTCAGGATAAAAAGTGCTAAAAAATAAAGATTCTACTCATGTAAATTAATTACTATTGCTTGGATAGTTCCAATTAAATAACTCGAGGCTTTAGGTTAGACATATATACCTTCATAACTACCATGAATTCCCATTCTGTAAAGTGCCAAACAATCCTGGGAATACCTTACCGGGCAACGGTGGGTAGTATGTGTAGTATATCCATAATTCATACACAGAGAGAAGACCCCCATGTGGAATCCTTACATGCTAGAGAGGGCAGTCACAACCCAATCCACGAAACAAACACATGCTTACTTATTGCATCATTGCTAACTACCGTTATAAATTATTAGTTAATATTTACACGGTATTTAAAGATATATATATATATATATATATACATATATTGATAGATAGATAGACAGATACATACATATATGTGTGCCTATAGAGATAAACCTAACGCGTCATTTATATATATATATATATATTCCTGTATATGCATATATAGGTGTGTGTGTGTGCGCGCGTGTCTGTATGTGTACGTTTACATGTGTACGTGTGTGTATGTCTGTATGTATGTATGTATGTAGGAATGTAAGTATACGACGAGTTTCTTCGTGTTTCTGTCTACGTAATGCACTCACTCACACGGATTTGGGCGACCTGAGACTATATTTCAAGATACTTGCCCAAGTTCATACTCAGTATGACTGAACCCAGGTCAATGTAACTGCCACGTGAATTTCTTATTACACAACCACGCATGCTCCTTAGTATGGGTAGATAATTCAAGTACCTGTAATTTAGTCGGGTTTATACAATTGATACTATTTCTAGTTCACTGCATATATGTGTCTTCGTAGAGAAGTCAATATTGATTTATTAAAATTACACAGTTTCTAAAGAAATGAAATGATTCGTACATTATATTTTTTTAATGCTTATATTAAGAATATTATGGGTGAAAGTAACAATGAAATTAATTCAACTTCAAATATAAATCTATACACTAGAAAATTACATACTAAAAGTATGGCTTTCTTTTTTTCCATATAACATCTATTGGTTCTACGCACTTATAATTTCTTTTAGCTTATATGTAGACATATGTATATATACATATATATATATGTGTGTGTCTGTGTGCGTGTATATATATATATATAATATATATATATATATTATATATATATATATATATATATATACGACAGGCTTCTTTCAGTTTCCGTCTACCAAATCCACTCACAAGGCACTGGTCGGCCCAGGCTATAGTAGAAGACACATGCCCAAGGTGCCACGCAGTGGGAATGAACCCGGAACCATGTTGTTGGTAAGCAAGCTACTTACCACACAGCCACTCCTGCATCTACACATTCATACATCCTTCACTTTCTCCACTCAGTTTAAAACAAGAGTAACAGGTGATTTTCAGGATAAAAAGTGCTAAAAAATAAAGATTCTACTCATGTAAATTAATTACTATTGCTTGGATAGTTCCAATTAAATAACTCGAGGCTTTAGGTTAGACATATATACCTTCATAACTACCATGAATTCCCATTCTGTAAAGTGCCAAACAATCCTGGGAATACCTTACCGGGCAACGGTGGGTAGTATGTGTAGTATATCCATAATTCATACACAGAGAGAAGACCCCCATGTGGAATCCTTACATGCTAGAGAGGGCAGTCACAACCCAATCCACGAAACAAACACATGCTTACTTATTGCATCATTGCTAACTACCGTTATAAATTATTAGTTTAATATTTACACGGTATTTAAAGATATATATATATATATATATACATATATTGATAGATAGATAGACAGATACATACATATATGTGTGCCTATAGAGATAAACCTAACGCGTCATTTATATATATATATATATATTCCTGTATATGCATATATAGGTGTGTGTGTGCGCGCGTGTCTGTATGTGTACGTTTACATGTGTACGTGTGTGTATGTCTGTATGTATGTATGTATGTAGGAATGTAAGTATACGACGAGTTTCTTCGTGTTTCTGTCTACGTAATGCACTCACTCACACGGATTTGGGCGACCTGAGACTATATTTCAAGATACTTGCCCAAGTTCATACTCAGTATGACTGAACCCAGGTCAATGTAACTGCCACGTGAATTTCTTATTACACAACCACGCATGCTCCTTAGTATGGGTAGATAATTCAAGTACCTGTAATTTAGTCGGGTTTATACAATTGATACTATTTCTAGTTCACTGCATATATGTGTCTTCGTAGAGAAGTCAATATTGATTTATTAAAATTACACAGTTTCTAAAGAAATGAAATGATTCGTACATTATATTTTTTTAATGCTTATATTAAGAATATTATGGGTGAAAGTAACAATGAAATTAATTCAACTTCAAATATAAATCTATACACTAGAAAATTACATACTAAAAGTATGGCTTTCTTTTTTTCCATATAACATCTATTGGTTCTACGCACTTATAATTTCTTTTAGCTTATATGTAGACATATGTATATATACATTATATATGTATGCACAACTGGTGTAGGAATGGTTGCCAGGTTAGAAAGCTCGCTTTAAAGCAATCTAATTTTGAGTTTAGCCCCTATGTGTATGTTAGACTCTCCTGTATATACATATATATATATGTGTGTGTCTGTGTGCGTGTATATATATATATATATATATATATATATATAATATAAATTAAAAGGAGGGTGAAAAATTGTATATTAATTTAGTGGCTAGCGTAAGGGAGTTCACTTTTAGTGGATTCCCTCTCATATATATATATATTATTTATTTCAGTCATTTGACTGTTGTCATACTGGAGCACCGCCTTTAGTCTAGCAAATCGACCCCAGGACTTATTCTTTGTAAGCCTAGTACTTATTCTATCGGCGTCATTTGCCGAACCGATAAGTTGCGGGACGTAAACACACCAGCATCGGTTGTTAAGCGATGCTAGGGACACACACACACATACATATACAAACACCTGCATATATATATATTATATATATATATATATATATATATATACATGTGTGTGTGTGTGTGTGTGTGTAAATATGAAAGTGAATATATATATATGTACACACACACACACAGACGCGCGCACATATGCACACATATATACATAAATAGATATCAATCCGGTTTACAAGTTCAAGTTTATACCTCTAAATATCGGGGCCTTGGAACATGTAACACACTACCTACATACCAATCTTGAGAAATTAGGCTTCTCAAAACCAGAAAGGAGAAAGCTAATTCGAAAACTACAGATCCATCAGTGGAACTGAAATTATCTATAAAACTTACCAGAAGTTTATCATCTAAATACATATGAGCATGTCTAGACATGCAAGTTTATGCATGAGTATGCATACATAAAGCATACAAATCTGCTCATACATACTTAAGTATATATGTGTATATATATATATATATATATATATATATATATATATATATAATATATATAGCAATTAAGGACAACTACTTAATAAGGAAAACTTAACAAGAAATTGTCAGGTAGATAGCGTAAAAACCTCATAAGAGAAAAAATTTCGAAAATAATTATTTCTTATTGAACATATTAATTTATATATAGAGGGCATTATACATACATGCCAGAAGGCTGATGAGTACGTAAGTATGAAATCACTGTGATACAGGTCTATATTTTTTTAAATGTCTTACTTTGAAAAATTGCATTCGGTGGGATTAGTAATATTTTTGGTAGAAATGACTAATTGTCCCTCTTAGCGTTTGGCATGTATGTATAATGCCTTCTGGCATGTATGTATAATGCCCTCTATATATAAATATATATATATATATATATATATATACATACATGCATACTTACATACAAACATGCATACATGTATACATGCACAAATACATACAAACAATACCATGTAGTTGATGTTAAAATTCCAATGAAGGAGCCTTGGATCTAGGTCAGATAATTGTTCTTTCTCTATTGGCAATAAATCTTGAAATTAACTGAATAACGACATACATACAATGAGAAATACCCTGTTGTTGATGCTGAAATCCCAATGAAGGAGTCTTGAGTCTAGGTTAGAAACCGGTTCCTTCTTTATTGGCAAGAAATCTTGAAATAAACTCAATAATAACACATACATACTTACATACGAAATTAGGGAATGCAGCAGATAAAATCCAGGCTACGTATGCTCCATATCTAGCGAAATCTTGGAGGTAGAAATTATCCAAATACCTGGTAAACCGCACGATAATCTTGGGGCCAATGATACTTTGATTACATATTTTGAGGCTAGGAGACTGGGTTAAATGGCAGGGGATTCGATCAAAAGACGTAGAAAGTGCAGTTCGAGAGGAAACATATTTTTGAAGAAGTAAAAATATAACAAATATATATATATATATATTTTTTCTACGTTCGACATATACTTTGCGATACATCGTTCCAGAATCGACTGAATACATATTAACATGTGCCCTGATCGATACAGTATGTAACAGTTACAAACGGGAGTGGATTCATTGATCCTAATCTCACTCAAAATATATTTCTGGAGTCATTGCATTATTAGTAAGCAATATTAATTTCCCTCGAAGGATAATTAAAGAAATTGCTTCGTCCATCATCGTAGATATCTAACATTATTACAATTGCTAATTGCTTATCTGATAATAGTCATGTGTTACTGTTGATTCTTTTATTCTAATAAATAATTCCTTGTCGTTTGATGACAATACTGGGATAAACATAAACATTAGATGTCTATTGAGTTAGTTTGAACTTTGCAACATTCATGCATACATGATTCGTTGTTAAACCAGAATTTGAATCTCTTTTATAGAACGCACAAATAACTCGTTTTGTTAAACGATCGGAAGAATAAGTTTGGCAAATATAATCACATAAATTACTTTGATATAATGCTTTGGATTTTTAAAATGATTTTTTAAAATTTATTATTTTGTTTTGTTTCATAACACCCATCTCGCTGTTTCATGTGGATATGAACAGCAATTTTTTACAATTACTTTTAAATTATTTTTCTTAAGCTAAAAATATCAATAGTTAATATTTGGAATGCAACAGCAGCGATAACAATAACCTCCTGTTATAGTTCATTATGTATATAGTTCAGAATTAAGTGTTAGTTTGACATAACATTTACACACGTAGATATGTAATAGGTACATACTGAGTACTGGTGCATCCCTCTTGTCCTTTTCGCGAAGGGAGAGGAAATGGAGAAAGTGCTTGTACTTGATTGCGATCCACCTGGTTCCCTGTTAATTACCATATGATTAAAAATGAAGAAAACAGATCACAATCTCAACACATGAGAATTTCAAACATAGCGAAAATACACTATGAAATATGAGGCATAACATTTAAATAGGAAGTTATTAACATTTCTTAACATCAGTAACGAATCCCATTACTGATTGGGAAACCAAACTTTTTCAAGACCTGTCCATACATCTATATGAAAAATACGCCTAAATTTTGATTAATTTCGTATGAATGATATTATCTACGAATGGATTGTTTTGTTTTCCTTCTGCTCAACTTTGTTTTTCTGTATATACAAACTGGTTAGGGCATACGTATAATTGTCTGTTCTTCTGCTGTTATATGTGGAATAATTCATGAGTTTGTTCGCATATGCTGCCTTCGTTCTCAGTGTTGGCAAGCGCCTTGGTGATCTCTTTCTTATTCATTTGCATAGATTTTGTATACACTCCTATATTTGGATATGTGTTACATGCATATGTGTATATATATCGCCTCTCTCACTCTCTCTTTCTCCTTATATATATATATATATATATATATATGTGTGTGTGTGTGTGTGTGTGTGTGTGTCTGTGTATATATATATATATATATATATATATATATATATATATATATATATATATATATATATATACATACATATTTATATATATAAAATATGAGGCGGCGAGTTGTTGGCAGAATCGTTAGCACGCCAGACGAAATTCTTAGGGTTATTTCGTCTGCCGTTACCTCCTGAGCCCAAATTCCGCCGAGGTCGACTTTGCTTTTCATCCTTTCGGGGTCGATTAAATAAATGTCTGTTACGCACTGGGGTCGATGTAATCGACCAAATCTCTTTGTTTGTCCCCTCTGTGTTTAGCCCCATGTGGGCAATAACGAAATATATATATATACATACATATAATATGATAATAATATATAATAGTAATGATATATAGGGATAGTGTGACAGAGATAAGTAAATATTTTCGAATACAAAGTGGTACTCTAATGCGGTATACAATTGATCTAAGTTTTATACAAACGTGATGGACGACGTGTATGATTTTGCGTAATTTTTTCTTTCCTTATTTCCTAAGTTATTTATCAGTTTTCGATCCACAAAGTTATTCTCAAAGTTTTGAATGACAATATTCATGAATTTTCATACGCTTCTTTTTCCCCACAACAGAAGAACTAAGGCCAAATGTCTTAGACAGTATTCCTTAAAAGACTCCGCCGGTTACGACGACGAGGGTCCCAGCTGATACGATCAACGGAACAGCTTGCTCGTGAAATTAACGTGCAAATGGCTGAGCATTCCACAGACACGTGTACCCTTAACGTAGTTCTCGGGGATAATCAGCGTGACACAAGGCTGACCCTTTGAAATACAAGTTCAACTCATTTTTGCCAGCTGAGTGGACTGGAGCAACGTGAAATAAAGTGTCTTGCTCAAGGACACAACGCGTCGCCGGGAATCGAACTCACAACCTTACGATCATGAGCCGAATGCCCTAACCACTAAGCCACGCGCCCTCTAGACAGTATACAATCTTGCCAACCGAAGTAGTGGAGCATTAGCCAATTGAAGTATTCTCAATTCAGTCCCTATTGGCATGTGATATCTAAATGAGATCTAGGCCGAGACTACCGTTACACTATCTAAGTAATATATAACAGTAATTCATCGATTTTTTTTCTTAGCATTATTTGATAGGACAAAAATATTCAACAAATCATCTGTTAAGATATCATACAATTTCTGAACTAAAATATTGGACGCTGTTCTTTGGCAATTCTCTAAAGTATTATAGTGATGTAATTTACTACCAGTCTTTTGTCGTTGTCTGTAAAATGATGGATTATAACACTAATTTGTTTACCAAGCCAAAAAGTTTTATCGTTCAAGAAACTCAACTACGATCAATTTTAAAGACGTTACAAGGATTTGTATCACTAAAACTTGGATCATTGCATGTAATCTTAAATTTTACTGCGGATGTGGTGTGATGTGATATTTGTTGTCTTTTGGGGCTTACACGAATGTGATTCTTGAACTATATTTCAATCAACCGTAAAATATTCGCTGTGTGTTCATCTGTGATGGAAAATCGTTAATAAACAAACCGATGAGACAAACTTGTAGGCGATTGTCTGACATGCTAGAAATAGAAAGATATTCATCATCAGAATGCATCTATAATCTACCAAAGAATAAAAAGTAAACTACATCTAAGTTCTTAAAAAAACACGAATTTTTTTTAATTAACATAATTGTAGATGTACTATACACTACGAAAGAATACTCCACAGAGATTCAACTTCAAGGCGCCTTTAATATGTGTGTCCAACTAGAGAGGGCTCGATTAAAAACAATATAAATTTGTCAAACGCGTGAATGTTTTCTTTGGTTTCGTTGATATCTCCGGTACTTATATATAACAAAAATTAAAAGGGTCTATTTATCTACAGAAATTCTTTAAATTCCTTATTATAATTCGTGTATCATGTAAATGGGTATGTATGTCCATTGTAGAGGGAGACCCTGCAAGACATGGGATGAGGTGGTGAAGCATGACCTTCGAACGTTGGGCCTCACAGAGGCAATGACAAAAGACCGAGACCACTGGAGGTATGCTATGACTGAGAAGACCCGGTAAATAAAGTCAGTCCACAGCTATAACCTACACCAGTGTCGCATAAACAACCCCCTTGAATCTTAGGGCGACATGCCGTGCTTGGGGAGACCTATTGAGTCAAGTACATCAACATCAACACTACCAAAATCATATCAAATGGAAATTGTAGTTGTTAGCCCCTTGTCGGTAGCACGTAAAAAGGACCCACTAAACCGTCGGACTGGTTGCAGTTAGGAAGGGCATCCAACTGTAGAAACACTGCCAGATCACACCCCAGTCGAGCCGTCCAACCCATGCCATCATGGAAAACGGACACTAATCGATGAAGGTGATGATGATGATGATGATGATATATATATATACATATATATATATATATATATATATATATGATATATTTGAAAAAGCTAAAGAATGACCTTACTGGTCGTTCTAATAATATAATTTTACAGCTTGATTTTAGATCTACTTGTAAGTACTTTTATAGAATCAACAGCAGATGATGGGTTCTCTGTTGCACGGAAAATATCGTCGGGCGCGGGCAAGGAGAACTGATGATCAAATATTCCAACAGCGGAAGGCGAAGACTGGTCTAGGCCTCAATGTCTACGTTCAAATGTTCCAGGTTCACCAGAAAAGGTCTCTAACTCTATTGGTATAGATTTTCTCAAGTTCTTTGAAAACCATTGGTTCTTTTTTATCTGTGGAATTCTATCACGTTTTTCGCTGTTTTCTATTATGCTTTTCCTTAATAGAGACAAAGCCATATTTTCAATTTTGTTCCGCGGAGAACATAAAGTATAGCGCTTGTTCCAGTCTGTGTATTCACAACATTCACTTGATGGTTCATCCCATGGCAATTCTCCAGCCAACATTGCTGGCTATTATTATACGTATCATTATGCATATCCACCCACTTGATTTCCACCCAACCACATAATATCTTTCCTACACACACATCCCACATACACACATGTAATTTTATTCTTTGATTATCAACATCAGAAATGCTCCGACTTTGGATCCCAACAGTGTTGATAGGACACTATTCAGATTGAGCGCTTCTCTGGAAATGCCCCATCTTCTCACCCAACTGACTTTAGCCATATGCTCTGCATACGTGCTTTAGTTTCACCTCATAACTCTAATTTGACTATGTGCACTACATAATTTATAATTATTTATAAACTATGTAAATAACATTATCTAATGTTATTATCTAATGGGCTCGGTTTCCCGGCTTCAATGGTGTATATGTTCCCCAGTTGGACGGGACGCCAGTCCATCGCAGCGTTACTAATTTTTGCCAGCTGAGTGGACTGGAGCAACGTGAAATAAAGTGTTTTGCTCAAGAACACAACGTGTCGCCCGGTACACGAATCGAAAACACAATCTTACGATCACTAAGCCACGTGCCTCCACCATTAACAGTATTACACTAAATAAATTTCAAACATTTATATTAGTCTCTTGCACGGTTGTAGCTTTATACAGATTCTAGATGTTTCATATCTTGCGCCTACAGTAGGAAAACTACTTGTGACTTTCATACGTCGCGCTGACTGAGTCCTAATCACGCCGGCAAGATCCTTAACTGCTTTTCATTCAGCTTTAGGTTTGGATTTCATATGTCTACGGGGTGGGATTCTTCTTTCATGCTTCCGGGATCGATAAAATAATTACGCGTTGAGCAGTAGGGTCCATGTATATGAGTAGCATCCTCAGCCAGAAAGGAATATTAGTAATTGTTCGTAAGGCAGCAAGCTTTGCAGCATTCCATCCATCTTCACATCCTGCCTAGGTTCCCTTTGTTTCTCATCTTTCGGGATCCATAAATTAAGTACCAGCTGAACACTGAGGGCTATTTAACCGATTCAGCCCATACTTAAAACTGCTGCCTTTGTGCAGATATTTAGAACCTAAGTTGGTAATTATATGCATGCTCCATACAACATTTCCTCGCATACGAGTGATGTAACTTTTTCGCTATCGCTAAAATTTCCGGAACTTGTAATGGGTTTTTCCCTCAAACCTAACTACTACGCAGACTCACAGCAGAAGGTAATGACAATGAGACATTATATAATGTAGTCTTAGACAGAAATCAACAGATAGAATTTTCACTGTAACGTGTTTGATTCTAAGGCACCACGTTCATGGTTGACCTGAGAAAGACATCAGAAAGAATAACAGTAATATCACTTTAATACAAATCATAATAAAGGAGTAAACATTTCATTTCAGAAATGTTCGCATCTATTGTGAAGTGGAATACATTTTGTTGATAAAGTCTACTGTGTTTCTGACCTGAAAGTTCCGCAGTTTAATTGCAACTATAACCTTTGAATATATATTTACTTACTACCCACAAGGGGCTAAACATAGAGGGGACAAACAAGGACAGACAAACGGATTAAGTCGATTACATCGACCGCAGTGCGAAACTGGTACTTAATATATCGACCCCGAAAGGATGAAAGGCAAAGTCGACCTCGGCGGAATTTGAACTCAGAACTTAACGACAGACGAAATACCGCTAAGCATTTCGCCCGGCGGGATAACGTTTCTGCCAGCTCGCCGCCCTATAACCTTTGAATATAACGGCGAATCTACCCAGAAATCAGCACATGAATCACATTGTCCAATACATTGCAAACAATGCTTTGCCACGAACCCATTTGCTTGCTATTTGTTTGAGAGAATATATTAATGATTATACCATATGGTAATAAAAAGAAATTAATGTGACTTGATTATATGTAAGAGGTAGAGAAATAGTCAAGAAAAGGTATTTTTATTATTTTTTCTTACTTAAATCGTTGTCCTAAAAACCATTATATAATATATTCTATAATTAGCAATGGATATGTCTTCACTTATTCGACTTTTCTTCTCACAAACTTACATTTCAAATCCATCACGCCCCACCTAAATAAAATACGGCAAAAAGCTAAACTCAAAGAAGCGTTTACTTACGATCTATCTCTCCCTCTCTCTCTCTCTCTGACTCTCTCTCTGTCTTTCTCTCCCTCTATCTCTCCCTCGTTGTTTCTCTCTCTTTGTCTCTCTCTTTCTCTCTTTTCTCTCTCTTTCCCTTTTTTTTACCTATCTGCTCGCTGACTATGGATTGTCGCCTCTGTAACGTAACTGAACGATTCAGCTGTTAGAAGGACAATATCTATTTTCTAGAACTCCACATTGTAGATAACGACGCAACAAGCCTTACAGCACATTATTTGCACTCGACACAAAACATGTAAATGTTAATCACATTAATACGTTCCAGCTGACCTACTCCGTTGACATCTGAAAATTCAAAAACAAAACAAAAAACGAGGCATCTGCTCATTTACATCAGATTTATATGACATTTTATATTATTACAAGTGGAGGTTATGTTTACGAAATCACTTCGTATTTTACCTACGTTAAGCTCTTTGCACTCTGTCCAAAAGAAGCTGGTTGCCACATTTCTACAAAAATGTGAATGATTATCATCGTAGCAGATGAACAACTCTGTTTTTACTGAAGCGTGATTCAACCAGCCAGCCATATATTTTGAATCAAAACCCCTAAACTTATCGGTTGACCAGCAGAAGGAAAGCATTACTGGCCAGGTAGTATAAGGGATATTCATGTCTGCAGAATCAATGTCATTAATGTCTCTCAAGAAACACAATGATACGGTAAGCTTATTACGGTTTAACCCTGAGTAAGTAGACTTTTTACCGAAGAGTATTCATCTGATAATATATGTTAAAGATTACACTACCTAAGGTATTCAAAGAATTTCCCACTAGTGGGATGTAACTTAAAGAAATTTTGGTTGCTATTTCTAGCTGGTCGAACAAATGTTCAGAGACTTAAAGGCGTCTTCGCTGCATTTATTGCCTTAATGATTTGTCATGAAGTGTTCTAATTCATATGAAATGTTTGACGTGTTGCTCAACGACCGTCTGCCTACAAGAACCCTGGTACGAATATTCTCACTATAAATCTAATCTTTCGAGCGTTGTTGATGTTGATATTACTGCCATCGTTTCTGCTGTTGTTGTTGCTGCTGCTGCTACTACTGCTGTTGCTGCTAGTGTTTGAATACAAGACCTCTAGCCAGATTCCTTTTAATATATGATCAAATAACCATTACCTATCCATTATAAAAGATCTTAAAATCATTTCCATGAGGGTCAATTACAGATTGAGTTAAGGGACGCATTTTACAATGTAAAAGTTCACAACGCTTACGTTACATCTTTAAGCATACGTGCAAACGCACATACACACACACACACAGAGAATATTTTACTTCTTTCAAACTTTCCACTGCAGCCATGATGAGGCCCCACGATGAAGAGTTTTAGTCAAGCAGATCGGCCCCAGTACTTATTTATTTAAAGTCAGACACTATATTTTACTCAAAGGTATGGGTACATAAGCAAACCAACACCAGTGGATAAGCATTAGCGGTAGACAAACAAAACACAAAAGCAAACACACGCGTAGATATAGGTATATACACCATATGCGACAAGCTTCTTTCAGTTTCCATCTATCAAATCCACTTACAAAACCTTTGGTCGGCTTGTGGTAGTATTA
Organism: Octopus sinensis; assembly: GCF_006345805.1. Taxonomy (NCBI): domain Eukaryota; kingdom Metazoa; phylum Mollusca; class Cephalopoda; order Octopoda; family Octopodidae; genus Octopus; species Octopus sinensis. The sequence continues at coordinate 77,312,849 of NC_043006.1, forward strand.
GAGAAGACAACTGGCCAAAATGCCATGCAGTGGGACTGAACACGCTACTAAGTGGTTAAGGGGTCGGGAAACTGACTTCATGCCACACAGCTACATCTGCTCCTTTATGTATGTATGTGTGTGTGTGTGTGTGTGTCTGCGTGTGTGTGTGTCTGTGTACACACACACACACACACACACACACAATCACACAGAACTGTGTGCACGCGCTTCTATCTGACTCAGTTTCATATGACAATATTTCGAAACGTTATATGGGCGCATGATAGAGGCTCCTTTCTGTAGATGAATAACCATTTGATCACATGAAGTATCTGATGAAATGAGCAAGTCCTGTGCGCTGGCAAATTTTTAAAGTCATGTGGACTTGAGTAATATTGCTATTAAAATAATGCAACTGCAACGAAATGCAAATGCTTCTTTCGTTTTCTCATTCGCTTCAATATAAATATGTTTGTGTGTGTAATATTTTCATAATATTTCTGCTGGTCAAGGCGGCGAGCTGGCAGAAACGTTAGCACGCTGGACGGAATGCTTAGTGGTAATTCGCCCCTCGCTACGGTCAGAGTTCAATTTCCGCCGAGGTCGATTTTGCCATTTATTCATGCGGGGTCGATAAATAAAGTACCAGTTACGCACTGGGATCAATGTAATCGTCTTAATCCATTTGCATGTCTTTGTTTGTCCCCTCTATGTTTAGCCCCTTGTGGGCTAATATATAAGAAATATACAAGAAATATATACTTGATTATCCCCTCCCCTGGATTTCAGGCCTTCTGTCTTTAATAGAAAGCATAATAGTTTTGCTCATGAAATTGTGTGTATATCACCATTTGCCACGCAGTCTTATGATAGCTGCCCAGCCTTTATTTAGCCTACATCTGATCATATGATCAAACCTAGAGAATAGCGTAATACCCCAATTCTAATGTTATTTTTCAGACGTGGTTTACATTAGATAAATACCGCCTGCATTCTGTTTCCTTTCTTCTTCTTTTTTTCCTCTCACGGAAGCATTATGAGTTTCAGTTTC
>NC_043006.1:77321381-77351381 GCF_006345805.1 Octopus sinensis
ATTTGTTTTAAATTTTCTAATCAAATTTCTATTGTATTGATTTCTAACAAATGTTAAGAAAATGATAGAGCTGATTTAATCGATTACAGTACATATTATTTCGTCGACCCCATCTGATTAAAGACCAAGTCGATCCTTACAGGATTTTAATTCAAACCAAAGTGATGTAACTTAATTATCGAATACACACTGCTCTCACTCACCCAATATAGTTTATATTACACAGTGACAAATTGATAAGGTAGCTTTCAGGATCTTTCAGTCACACACTCTCTACGACATGTTACTAGAGTCAGCTCTGAAGAAGTAATTGTTTCATAACGCCTGCTCTTTAGATGGTGTAAGTAAAAAAGGGAAAGTATACTGCCTCTTTTATTTCTGTATATGTAATACATTTTAGAAATTATTATCACTCTCAAATCTATAAGCATCTATATTTGAATAATCAAAGGCTAGCTGAGTAGTCTCAGGGGAATTATGTGGAAATAAATTGCTTTCCAAACAATGTTAAGACAAAATGGCCTATTCACTAAACAAAGATTATGACAACTACAACTACTACTAATACTACACAACTACTACTGCTGCTGCTGCTACGAATGTCAAATCATCAACTACTCACTGAGTTGTGCTTTTCATAGACAATTCATTTTAATTTATTAGAGATAAAAAGTGGCGAGCTGGCAGAAACATTAGCACGCCGGGTGAAATGCTTAGCAGTATTTCGTCTGCCGCTACGTTCTGCGTTCAAATTCCGCCGTGGTCGACTTTGCCTTTCATCCTTTCGGGGTCGATAAAATAAGTACCAGTTACGCACTGGGATCGATATAATCGACTTAATCCGTTTGTCTGTCCTTGTTTTTCCTCTCTGTGTTTAGCCACTTGTGGGTAGTAAAGAAATAGAAATAAGTATTTCGTCCGTCTCCCTGAGTTCAAATTCTGCCGAGGTCGACTTTGCCTTTCATCCTTTCGGGGCCGATAATTAAGAACTAGTTGCGTATTTGGGTATATCTAATCGACTGCCCCACTTCCCTCAAAATTTCAGACCGTGTGCCTAGAGTAGAAAAGAATATATCAGATAAACTTTTCAAAATCACTGCTATGTCAGACCATAATATTTCATGAATTCAGGACCAAAAGCACCTACTTTATATCACATTGCGCAATCTATCTGATAAGATAGACACTTAGCGACGATGCTATTTTTTCTTTCCCTTTCGTGTCTTTATTTTTCTTTGGTTGGTAATCGGAAGCAATACCGACATTCACGGAAGTGAAACTGCTGGAAGGATTACAGTTATAGAAAAGAAAAACAAAACTACTTTAAACCTAATCAATGCTCGTATCTACATTCTTTTTATAGAACAGTCTTTTTTGCTACTCTTGTTAGAGTTCAACTTTCTCTTTTCCCGAAGTGAAACGCCATTCAGTGTATTTTATAATGGATATAAATATAATAAACTAAAAATACACCAGATTATTTAATTCAAGGTGATTTTGTGCTGCGATTTACTTTTCATATTTCTTTATGCAAACGCGAGGTTTCATATAATGAAATTTAACTTTTCTATTTTCTGAGTGCAAACACAATGATCGACCCGCATCGTAATCCCGATATTCAACGTTAAAAATGAGTTTAGATAATAAGAATTTACTATCAGCTCAAATTACAACACTCCTACTTGGATGTTGTCAGTCAATATAAAGAACCAACGTTATAGAATGACACAACATCTAGGTTAGGAAAATGAAATATGTCGCAATATATTTGCCATCAAGATGTAGGACAAGATACTGTGATAGCCTGGGCTTCCGAGGCCCACAGCTCTTCAATATCCTCCCGAAGAACCTGCATGGGGTGGATGCAGATGTTTTTAAAATAAAACTGGATCTCTTCCTGTCAGGTGTCCAAGATGAACCAACTTCACGGCAGGAGGTGCAGATGAGGGCAGCTGCATCGAACTCTCTCATGCACCAAATGGCAATTGCTGAAAAGCATTTCGTGAAGTAAAATCATGTAGCAACACCAAATGGCGGTGCCCCAGCATGGTCACAGCTCGTGAGCTGAAACTAGATAAAATAAAAAAAAATTTTTTAATATTCTCTACTGATATAATCTCAGATATAAACCAATTCGCTGTTTTAATATGAATTCAAAAAAAATTGTCTTTGCTAAATATAATATTGGTAGCAATGAATAACTATGAGAGTTTCTCATTATTCTTTTATTGGCGATATTATAAACTGTATTTTGTTATGCTTTCGATAGAAAACTTGTTGCATTAATGAAGAAACTCTTAGTAAGCAAAATACAGTTGAATTGTGAATATGAGAACTATTCTATCACTTAGACAATACATTTCTTTTATTTCATCTCATATAATTGTGTACGATTTATTTCGGTTACACCTAATTTGTTATTCTCATTTTGCAATGAAGTTTCTTCTCTTTTGTTACAAATTTTCTTTTGGATTATTCACCGAGTTCATCAATTTGCAAAAAGAATTTTAAATGTCAGCAGAGTTTTCTTGCCTTTAAGTCTTTTCTAAGCAGCATGAAACATAGACTACTTAAACAGAACAATTGCATCATTCAGCAAAAATTTAGTTGAAGAACAATATAATTTCGAGGCATTAAGAAGACAAAAAGTAAAGAAGATTTCCTTCAGAATGTCAACTAACATTACTGTATTTTATATTTCTTATTTTTTATTGACAGATTCTAAAAGAAATGACAAACTGCTGTCATTGCATTTTCGATGTGAAGTATCATGTACGAAACATTAATGACCTCTAGTGAGTGTGATATTAAGTGTATAGACATTATTTTAGAAGTAAAGAAAATACATTTCATTATTACTGCAGGTTTACTGCAGAGTTGTTGTATTTGAATAAACTATACACTTATCACAATATTAACGGGCTGTGTCTTGTGCAAAAATTTAAGAAAGTTACTTTATATAATAATTATATTTCACTAACAAGTCTGCCATCCCTCGGTCGCCATAAGATTTTAAAGCATATTTTGCTAAAGAAGTGGAATATGACTTAAATATGTCCAGTGTTGTCACTGGACAATCTACTCCGAGCCTCTTGACAAGAATTATTATTACAGTTAATTTTTATTTCAACTTGATTAAGAGTGTAACATTATTTCATTTAATATTTTGGGGTCACTACATTAATTCAACAATACTAATCTAACTACATATAAACCATTCTGCACGGTAAATGTTTTATAAATCAGTGTTAATATTATTGAAAATAATGGACTGCATTTATATCAAGTGACAGATGAACATGCTGTGCTATTTGTTCTGCATAGCAGCAGCTGTTTTATTATATCATTCATTAATGGCTTCAAATTAAACTGCACTTCTCAAATTGAAAACTTCAGCAACAAAAACAACAACGACTATAATAATAATAATAATAATAATAATTTTAATAATAATAATTTTAATAATAAGAAGAAGAAAAAAAAGAATTACGCAAGAAGGGTCTGCACAATCAATTCCATATAGCTACAACAGAATTTGCTGGAAAAATAGGTCACATTGGCTGATGAGAGGAATCTTTAAAAAATGAGATCGAGGGCACTAAATTGGTAGCGTTGGTCAGAAACTGGAGAGTCAACCTTAAGAATGAAGAAGTGCAGAGTTGACCTTAAGAATGAGTAAGTGTCTCCGCTGCAACAGAGTGGATGGAACCATTGCCCAAGTCAGGAACAAATGCCCTAGACTTGCCCAAAATCACTACAAGTTGTGGCGATTACGATCAGGTAGTGACAGTGCTACATTGGGAAAGTAGGGGCTAGAGAGAGGGAAGACATGGTATGAGAACAAACCGCGGTGGAGTCAAAGATTAGGAAAATCCTCTGGGATTTCCAAATCCAAACAGATCAGATGTTGGACAAGGTGCACCACATATGCTATATAGTTGATGTTGCATACCCCCTTAACCCACGAATAGTCAACAAGAATGGCGGAAAGATAGATAAATACAACCCTCTTAAGTACGAAATAGTCCGGTTATAGAAAATGAAGAAGGTTTCTGCGGCCGATAAGTATTTATAATTTTTTAGATTTTAATTATTTCTATGGGAGGTTTTGGAACATAACGCGCGATAGTCGAGGCATTACTGTACATTGTATGGTTTAATAAGCCGCATCATCATGGATCTATGTTGTAGATACAAGAGGTGCTCAGACTTTGCATAAAGAGTAGGCAACCACCATATATATATACATACATACAGACATATATATATATATACATACAGACATATATACATATATATATATATATATATATATATATATATAATATATATATATATAATAATAATAATAATATAATAATAATAATAAATAATAATAATAATAATAATAATAATAATAATATTACAACAACAAATCACAGCACATACCCAAGGCACACAGAGCTGCGCTCGGTAGTGAAGTGAAAGCACGCTATAAAAATAAAACTACTGAATAATGATGATAATAATAATAATAATAATAATAATAATAATAATAATAATAATATTAATAATAATAATAATAATAATAATGATGATAATATAAAAAACTTCTTAGTTCTTCTCAGACGTTGAAAGTAAGAGCTATTCATGGATTTTTGATACAGAAGTGGAGAAGTTATATACTAATAGATGTTGTTGATAAGGTGTTCCATATTGCAGGCCATAATTGGCAAGATAAACTGTTCTTATAGACCTTACATTTTGCCGGCAGACAAAATGTACAAAATACTTAACGATTTTCATCACAAAATATTTATCAATTATTGTGGAGTTAGTAATAATTTACTGATCAGGAAGAACTTTTTGTAACTAATATAACACATTGTTGTTAGACAGATTTGTTATTATTAGTTGCCAGAGAAAACATTATTGGTAACCAATGTAGTCATTATTGGTAGCTGCAGTAGAAAGCCTAATGCTGTAATTGCATTGTACATAAAAGGGAAGAATTGATCCAAACAATCAAAGGGAGGAATTGATCGGGCGTTTAAACAAATGTCTTCTCTCAGGGCGTTGAACCTTTCAGATTTCAAACCTCAACCATGTCCTTAATAAAATCCATTCTCAAAAGGTGGGAACAATTACGTGCCAGTTAATTACTGGAGTCTATTGATATTTCTTTAAAGTTCCTAGATGTGAATAGAATTGTTAAAGAAGAGAAAAGTGTTCTCTCATGTCGACAGCCCGATCCAGTTAAGAAAACTATTGCAAGAATACAAGAAAATAACATGAAAATAGAATCATCATATATTATCAATGAACGTTATAGAAATTATGAAGTATAGCAAGTAAAAAGAACTGTTAGCAATGAATGGTTTTCGCAATTATTGACACCACGGGCATAACATATTTATTGAATAAATATTTCTAAATGAGTTTAAATGAGCTATAAATTAAGTTGTCAGAGTTAAATAATTTGGCCGCGGGACGGAATATCACCGGTAAGTTCTCATGAAGAACTCGTCTGAGTTCAAACCCTACTTGTATATCTGATTGCGAAAATTTACAGTTTTAGATAAACACTGAAAACAGGCATTTGTATATGTACATCCATTGAAAAGATAATAATATTTTGAATCACAATTATTGTAGGTTTTATTTTTCTTTTTGTTATCCTGCTGTACTGAAATAACAAGGGAAAATCAACGCTTCTGTATTTACTGAAATAAATATTTTATTAAAGTACTTCAGACACACACGCACGCAGACACACACACACACACATACAACACATCATCATCATCATTGTCCGACCGTGGCCGAGACAATAGAATTTACTATGTTACGCCAGACTTCACAGTCCATCATAGCATTACGGAGGTCATGTCGCTGGATGCCTGTAGCACACACATACACACGCACAAATTAAAATCTATGCGGCTTTAAGTCGGAAAACATTTCCACTCTCAAGTTAGCATATCATAGCCACTGAATGTACTGACTGCTTAGAAATATTCTGAAATAGCTGATGAAAACTTAAAAACTACATAAATGAGAAGAAACCAGGCACCAAATACACACAGGGGAAAGGCAAGTTCACAATATACTAAAGACAATCCATGATTATTGCCCTCTTACAACATGGCGAAATGCCTCTTCTCGTCTTATTTCTGACATATGCATACATAATACATACACGCACAGACTCACATATATATATATATGCTTATATAGACGTATATATATATATATTATATATATATATATATATATATATATATATATATATATATATATATACACACGTGTTTATAAGTATATCTATATGTATGCATGTATATAAACACATATATATATATATATGTGTGTGTATGTATGCATTCATACATACATATATATATATATATATATATATATATATATACATATATATATATATATATATAAATCCATTTATATATTTTCATATACATATATAAATTCGGAGAGAGTGGGGTGCAGACAGTAAGAGAAAAAGAGAGAGAGAGACTGCGTAAAAGGGCAGGGGAGAGAATTACATAAATACCTAGATACACACAGTGAATCCATCTTGCAAAAAGATTGATCTAAAACTACGTGATTTGACCAAGATTTTATAGTTCAGAAAATACGTACTGTGAATACCTACAGACACAGTTACCATTTCTTGTTACAATATATTTTACACCATATATTTTTCACCACTATAAAGATGCAGCCTTTTCACTGTATGTATATGTATATATATATATATGTGTGTGTGTGTTTATTGTATAATAAACCGAATGTGTGTTTATTGTATAATAAACCGAATGGCTTACACCTGGTAGCTTACTGGTAAAACACGGTCACTTTCAGTGAGATTGTTATGTATACGGTAAATGAAAGACGGTAAAATAAAACATACGATTGTTTCGACACATCTAGCATCAGTCCCTCATGAGTGGGACACTCAACAACTGGTTCATAATCATCCTGTGGTGCACATGTTTCTCATCGGAGGATAAATAGACACAACTCCTTAAAATAACAGTCCCGCAATGTACCTACTCATTTCATAGAAGGAAATCAGCAAAATGAAGGAAATATCTTCATTTACATAGAAGATCAAAAATAGAACCACAGATGCAACAAAGAGAAACGAACAAACAATACAGCGAGAAAAATATTAAAAATAACCGTTAACTATATGGATCTATACACGCCCTCACCCCATCAACACAGGCAATATGTACATACACAAAAATGTGTTCGTGCTCCTGTGTTGGCTATGACGTCACTAAACCAATAAACTTTTATCTGACATGACATCAACCCACATAAAATGTATAGTGATGTATGATAAAAGAAAATCAGTTGAAAATGTAAAATTTTCGAAGAAATATATACATCCATTGACAGGATAACAGGTTTAGTGTGGAGAAAAATATTTGGAAAAAAAGAGATATCGACCAACAATAAATGATCAGTTTGTTTATAATATTTATTAGAATTACTCTTCTGAAATAAAATAAATTATATACTAGTACATGCCTACATGCATGCATACACACATACATAAACGCGCGCACACACGTATAGATTCCCTCACATGCCTATATATATATATGAGTGTGCGTGTGTTTGAATATATGTATGTATGTATGTATATATGAATTTACCACTTTTGACGACTATTACCCAGGAAAATAATTACATCTGTTAACTGGTTGCAAAAACGATTAGTCCTACAAAATATTATAGCTTACGATAAATATTCTCCTTCTAGATTTGATCTACATAGATTTTATAGATATATTTCATTGTTCTACTCTTCTGGCGATATGAATGGCGAAAGCATTTTAAAGCAGTTATCATCGCAAATACCAGTTTTGTTTGCTGCTTTGCACTAACAAGTTAGCATGCAGCTTAATTCTATATCAGCTTATTTGCTTATATAGCATTTTTTTCTTTTAAGCTTTTTTCGTTTAAACAATCCGTTCCACTTGTCTCGCAAAGTACATCCGTGTCTCGTAGATATTTTTGTTACTCATTGGATGTTTGTTCATAATTATGCTATACACATAATTTGCACAGCTGTAGCTGACTTCGGTTTTGTTCTAATTAACAAACTCATGGTGTCTCTTTGGCTGTCTGGCTGACAGGTTGGGATATGCGACATCATTAATACTATTAGTATTTTACGGTATGTAAAGACCACTCTCCGCCATCAAGTCGTGTGTAGCGGCCTTGTAGATAAGTAGTTAATTGTATAACAGTATATTTCTATATTTATGGAAGCGACTTATTAGAATGTCTGAGGATATATATTTATGAGTGAAAAGGAGATAACCAGCGACTGATATCTGAAGAGGAAGAAATTTCAACCATGTTCCGTGCTCTGCTTCCCCAGCAGCTTCTTTATAGGATCCAATTAGCTCAAAACATCAGCAGGAGGAACCACGTCCGGTTTAGGCCCCTACTCCTCTACCGTTTTGACATGGCGCCCCACCCTTTCGGAGGTATCTTCAGCTCTGGTGTTGAGTGCATGTCTTCTTTTTCCTTCTTTCTTCCGTTCCCTGGCCTCTTCGATGTAGCGTCAACGAGTGTCAGCGGGCGACTGACTGTCTTGTCAATTTTTCCCTTTAAATACCCGCGTTTTTACTAAATATGTTTGCCTGTAATTTTAATATTACAGCGATGCAGAGAATGAATGAATGAATGAGAGAGAGAGAGAGAGGGGGGGGGGAGAAAATACATAATGGAAGTTTGCTGTGTATTAAAAGAAAAAATCAGATGATAGTCAGATGAATGACAAAATGTAAATGGAATCGGTAATGCAGATTCAGTTAGTGATCAATTAAATTACAGCTCATTGATAGAGCATATAAGAGGAAGGGCACTCCACAGATCTGTGTAACATGAATATAATAAATAGGTACAATCAATTCGAACTAAAAATCCAATACATCCGACGGGCTTTAGCATCGTTTTCGGTTACTCATTTGGATGACATGGTTTTATGAGACTCGAAGGTATGGTAAAATGCACTCACCTGAGATGCTAATCTGCTGGGTTGAATCTGTCTCTTCGTCGTTTTGGTGTAAACTTTTTTTTCTATTCGGCTATAATATATCGACTGAATAGAATTCGAATAATGTTAGTTTAATGAATCATTTCGTGACGGCATAATCTAAATATCATTAAATTCTCATAAGAGAAAGTAAGAAAGGATCGTTTGATGAAGTATTGTGTAGGGGAGGAAAAAATTAAACTATTATTTTATCGGAAGTAGAAAGAATAGAATACGGCGCTGGGAGCGATGAGTATATTTAAACTGATAGAAAGATGGTTGTATTTTGTGATAATTGAGAAATAAAGAAAGAAACAAATGGAAGGAAACGAAGATAGGAAGAAAGCAAGCGATGGAGAAAAAAATCAAACACAAATTTTGACGGAGAGCAAAACAGACTCATTAAAGGAAGGAAGAGTGATTCATTCAAAAGACCGATATATGATAATAGTGTCATAAAGTGAGCTACATGCTGTCATACATGCATGCAGAGAATTTGAAAAAGAACATGTTATAAAAGAGGCATTTTATGTAATAATGAATAAAAAAAATTCTTAAATATTTCTTTATTATCAATATCCTTTCATGTGCTGTAGTATTGTGTTAATGACTATCTTCACAATCGATTCTAATTTGGCCGTCATGTTTTATGCTATAACTTTATCAGCTTCCCTCGTTAATAAACTTTATCCCTTTTAAGCGTACATTCATTCCAACTCATTTCGTGATGAATACCTTATCTCCTTTTAAACTGTTCAGTTTTATTTATTTATTCATACATTTATTTTGTTAGGATTCATTGTTAAAGGAAAACTAAACAAAGGCTATTTTTACTGTTGTTAAATTAATGAAGTCTTACATTATGTAACACTTCCAAATCAATAGAAAGGAACAGTCGTTTTATCAACTCGGTGACTGATCGGTACTTTATTTCATCAGTTTTGCAGACTGAAAGATTAAGATACCTGGACGAGATTTGAACCTAGAACATAAAGAACCAGAACACATATAGCTTTGATTTTCACATTGGAAAACATCAAAACAAAGCAAAAAATTAATAAATTGCTTACCATTTTCTTCTCTGACAAGCACCTATTCTTTATACTGATTAAGATATGTAATACTAATCAGTGGGCTCATACATGAAAAACATTGAATAATGTAATACTACTTATGTTATATGCTATCAGCAGCCGACACACATTTCATAGAATTAATTTCTGCTGGGTCCAACATGAAACAATAAAATTTCAGAAACGACTGAGTTTTAATTGAATTAGATTGACATCGATAGAAACGCCTATTTATTCCCAGCTTGGCTTACATGAAACAGGATTCGATCAGACACGTGTTCGCTCAGAGAGTTTCTAAACCTGACTATCAGTCATTTCTTTTTTTTTTTTTCAAAAATGACATGTAACTCAGATTACTTTAACCAACGTATTGTGATTCTTCTTTCGCATGTGTAAAATGATGACGATATGAGAGGATTCATTTCTCAATTTATAGCTGGCGGACCGAATACATTGTACTCACTTGCGTATAATATTAATTAATTCATTAATTTAACAGCAACATGCCACGATGCTATCCAGCTGAATACTTGATAGCACCCTATACATCTTGCATCCGAGATAATTAATGGGTTCATTTGCATTAGGAGCAGGCCTATATAAATCATTATTCAGATCTTCTATCCTTGATAAACACTAAAACGAGCGACTCGCTACGGAGCATTCCAATTTGATAAAAGTTCCAACTAGATTTTTCTCAATCGCATCCAAAATGATTGAAAATCAAGGAACGTTTTACAATGAATACATACATGTGCACATCCACACACACACACACGCATACATACATACAGACATACACACGCACACACAAGTATACATACATACATACATACATACATACATATTTGTTTACTGAATTGTAAATGATTTGAAGCAATGGAACCTCTATATTAACGAAATATCACCATGCAACTACACATGGGCAGAAGCATGTATATACACAGACATCAACCGAATCAAACGAAACCAAACTTTAAAGCCTTAGAACTTGTTTAGCGGCCAGCTAGAAATCTCCAAATCAAAAATCTTAGATAACTCCTTCTTACATCGTACTTGTGTGCGTGTATCTATCTATCTATCTATCTATCTATCTATCTATCTATCTATCTATCTATCTATCTATCTATCTATCTATCTATCTATCTATCTATCTATCTATCTATCTATCTATCTATCTATGTTTGATGTGGAGTAGTTAAATGGTTTTAAAAGAACATTATATTTACTTTACGTAACATTACGAATGTCACAATATCGAATGTTTTGTCCAGTATCGACATGCATCGAACTGTATTTGATGCATAGGTTAATAAGGTCTTTTGTTCAATTATGGAGTCATGTGTATTTCCTAAAAAAAGCCGGGATTACTTAAGAGAATAAAAAGTGCGTTTTATCAGAATCACTCGACAGATCCCACCTGATTGCCACTCACTCATACAATCATGCATAATGTCGAGCAATATAAATCCTTCTCATAAAAAGTAGTTCGCATAAATTCATACATTAGTAATGAATGTTGTTTTCATTTATGGTTTAATGCAGTATATATCTTTATATATAAAAGTAAGGTTGTGTGTCTGTCTCCTACGATTTAGATTCCTAACTACTCCCACATTTTGCGGTGCAGTTTAACCAAAACCGGGTATCTTATAGTCGTGATTCATATCGAGCCCTTCTGGGTATTAGCGCGCGTCTACGATGAGTCTACGATTTAGAAAAAATTTACCATCATTTTTTTCCATTTTAATGCATTATTTTCGCTATTATATAAGGGAAGTAACTCTCTAAAAATGTCTACGATGAGTCAACGATTTTAAAAAAATTTACCATAATTTTTTTTTCCATTTTAAATGCATTTCTTTGCTATTTTTTGGCTATAACTCTCTAATAATGCTTATATAGTTATTTCCCTTACAAACCCGAACAACACCGGGCGATACTGCTAGTTATATATATATTACTTGAATATTAATAATGTTTTATTATATTTTAATCAAGATTTTGTCACGCTCGAATTCCGAGCTTGTTATAACCGATTATATCCACTTGCCCAACATTAAGACCTTGTCTATAAGTAGTCGTCCATCAGATTTGCGCAAGTCTTTCTCATTCAGTGACTCATTTCTGAAATGTTGAAAACAGCAAAGTGATTTCCATAATGAACACGCAAGCAGCTGCTTGGACCGTTCTACCGTCACAGAAAAAGGTGCCTATATTACATACTAATTTCACTTCGGTATCTTTATTTACGCAAGGTACAGAATGGCATTGATTAAAGCATTTCACATGTAAATCTACTTCTTATTAACCCACGTTATTAAGTATTAGTTTTAAGCTACCAGTTTCGGTTCATAAAATGTAACGCCAGAACTGAAATATCTTATTTCACTAAAACACTGGAACTGTGTGTCAGATACAGAAAACACATCCATAATCCGTATATTTAATACCCGACAAATTATAAGATAAAAATAAATGCTAACAAAATACATAAGATATATACATAGTTTCCTTTTTATGAGCAACAAATTGCAGAAGATAAAATTATATCTCTCATTTAGAAACAATACATATTGTAAATAAATATCTGTTTCTAGTTTTTGCTTTAAATAAAGAAAAAAATATGTACCACAATGAATTCTATATATTGCTTATTTCTCACTTATTTCCATTTTTTCCAATGCCATAACTGTGAATAGAAATTAAAAATTGCAGAGAAACAACAGGAAAAACAATAGTACGTTTTAGTTAAGTAGAAAAAATAGTATTTTCAATTGCTTTTTTTTCTTCTTCTATTTTTTTACGCGTTTAGTTCCTTCTGCTTTACGCAACATTAACACTGCAAACATATTCATACTTTTTCATATAGAAACTATAAACAAAAATAATAGATATATAGCAATTTATACCAATTTCGGTGTTTTTATATATTCAATACATTTTGTTTCCATATTCTTTACAGTTTTATTCATTTTTCCTCTTTCTTCGCTTCCATTATTTCTTGCATATCTTATTTATATATTTACATTGCTGTGTTTTCTATTAACCATTACATACACATTGTATTTGTACGATCTGTACGAAACAACCTACGACTTCTGTAATGTATTATGAGTAGGTTTGGATCAGGAAGATGGAGAGTCGTGATATGCATATACGGCCAATCTCACCCTCGGAAACAGTGGAGCATGAAAAGAACGTAGAGATAGAATGAACCAGGTGATGATCTACTTACAAAGCGATACCGAGCAATAATATATAAAAAAACAACCAATATTTGTCACTGAAGCGAGTACTTTAGGGCTCGTTTTTTTTTCTTTGTTTGTCGATCTTGAATGGATAAAAGGCAAAGCCTGCCTCGACAAAACTTGAACTCAGAGTATTTTGTGATGCTAAGAAAGAATTTGGGAAAAAGGCTGGCAGTATTCTGTGCGTACAAGTCTTCCTTCCTCACGTCATCGATATTTATCTCAAGGAGTAACCATCAAATTGGAGCAACACAGCTTCGACCCTGTGTTGTCGCCGGCGTATGCCGAGTGAAGGTACGAAACTGGAAGATATACAAGAAGGCAGTTTACCCAGCCTCTGACAGGTCCCTAACCCTAAACCACCCAGTGTCAGATCCGATAATCTATCGATCAGTAGTGATTTGTCCTATCGATTCGAAAGTGATTATATTCAAAGTGAACTTGAATTGATTTGATATAAGAGTGCAGAGCGTAAGAACAAGCAACGGAGTGCAATGTTTCAAACGTACTAATTAGTTGACTTTATGTACATCAGATTTTCATTAAATGCTCATAATACAAAGCTATTACAAGTTTCCATGTATGCAAGTCACATAAATTATGCAAACAGATATAATTATGTAAATTATACATGTTGCATGCAAATCATGCCAGTCGCATAAATTATGAGCTAATCTATCAGACACGCTTCATATTCACTCTGCATTGAGTGAATATTTAATTAAATAATGAAAAACATAGATAACTATGTTAACTAATGGAAAACTGAACGAACGAGACCCTGCTAAATATAGCATTTATATTCCTTGCTTTCTAAAACTTCAGAAGCAATATTGGATGTTGTATCGTATAAGGTCATGGCTGAAGTGTGTTTGCTCAGTGTCGTATGGATTTATCTAAGAAACAAACAGAACAATGATGCTGTAATAAGTAAACAGACACAAGACATGTACGATGAGGAAATCACTTGATGTTTGTGTAAATTGTGGTAAATATCAGCCTACTTTAATCGCACTATATTATCGCCTCCAAAGCAAGAAACCCGTCAATGGTAGTTCTTGATATATGCAAGTTCGGACATAGCTTGGATAGCATTTATCATAAATTATATTCTTGACTGGATCTCTGGCTTAACAATAACAAAATTTACGACAGGGAAACGGCTTGCTAATGTTAATTTTTTACGAATATGTACATTCTATATCGTATGAATAAATTCCCAGAATTTCAAGAAATTTGTATGGATCTGTGGCATAGTGGTCATACATCAAGCAATCATTTTGACGTTCAC
Organism: Octopus sinensis; assembly: GCF_006345805.1. Taxonomy (NCBI): domain Eukaryota; kingdom Metazoa; phylum Mollusca; class Cephalopoda; order Octopoda; family Octopodidae; genus Octopus; species Octopus sinensis. The sequence goes on from NC_043006.1 coordinate 77,336,049, forward strand.
TTCGGAATGCAGCGAATTGGAAAATTCGTTGAGCATTGAAAAGTTGCCTTGCACAATATTCGACACAATATTCAGTATGAAATTGCTATAGTCATTCACCTCTGCGGTGTGGATAAAATAACGTACAAACTAGAACTGGGACTAATATCCACTAATCCTTTCTCCATAAAAAATGCTCAATTTTCTCAAAATTAGAAACATTTATATCTTGCATTTATGAAAACCTGAAGCTGTTTGCAGATACATCAGAGTATCGGGGGAATATACTTTGCTCTTGTAGTTCAGTGGAATTTGAACTCCGAATGTAAAGTGCTACTGAGGAGTCACTGATGTGGTGGAATCATGCGGCTGGCAGATTCAGCGACCACCGAAGAGGGTCTTCATTTGTCAACAATATAATTACGAGTTCTTTTATGCAACTCCAGTCCATATGAGAGGCTCCCTCTCGGTAGATAACGCAGATATATATATATATATATATATATTGATCAAAATAAAAACATGATGCGAAGGATTCAGCGGTACATGTTTCGGGCCTTTATTAGACAGATTTATACCGCTGAATCCTTCGCATCATGTTTTTATTTTGATCAATTTACTCTACCACCTACACCTCCGAACGGTATACACAGGTGCTTATAATTATCAAGTACTCACCCCGAATTTCTATATATATATATATATATAGTACACATGTATAGACGTGTCCGTGTGTATACAGGCGCAGGTGTGGTAAGAAGCTTCCATCCCAGCAACATGATTCCGGGCTTGGTCCCTCTGCGTCGCACCTTGGATAATGCCTTCTGCTATAGCCTGGAGCCGACCAGAGCCTTGTAAGTGGATTTGGTAGACGGAAAGTAAAAGAAGTCTGCTGTATACATATATATATAATTGTGAGTGTGTGTAATTGTGTATCTCTGTTTGTCCGCCCTCCATCGCTTGACAACCAATACGGGCGTATTTACATACCGGTAACTTAGCGGCTCGGCAACAGTGACCGACAGAATATGTACTGAGCCTACAAAAAAATAAGTCTTGGGGTCAATTTGTTCAACTAAAGGCGGTGCCCCAGCATGGACGCAGTCAAATGACTGAAACAAATAAAAGAATATATATATAACATTTATGTATAAGAAAAGAAATTGTAGGAATAGAAATAAGTGTAATAATAAAAACAAAAATATAATTAAGTAACTTGCCCTATATATAAATAAGTTTCATTTACAATTATATAATTGCAATGAAACTTATAATGAGCATACTATTATATGGTTAATTGTTCCATTCACTAACGAAATTACGACTAACTTAATTAAATGTCTTTATAACTTACTTTCAAAACACTTTACTAAGGAAAATAAGTACTATCACATAATTTACCCCAGTTACGTCAGAGTTGGATTTTCTGTCTCGACTAATGTTTCGCAGATTATGTCTTCACATAACAATTAATTTTGTTTTAAATCTGGAGCTCTATTAACACATTAATGTCTATCTGTTGAATTCTCCATTTCTTTTGTTACACACTACACAAATGTTGATATACCCATTTGCCCCTATGAGAAGTAAACATCTATAGGCGCAGGAGTGGCTTTGTGGTAAGTAGCTTGCTTACCAACTATATGGTTCCGGGTTCCGTCCCCCTACATGGCATCTTGGGCAAATGTTTTCTACTATAACCTCGGGCCGACCAAAGCCTTGTGAGTGGATATGGTAGAAGGAAACTGAAAGAAGCCTGTCGTATAAATGTATATGTATATATATATATATATATATATATATATATATATATATATATATGTGTGTGTGTGTGTGTGGTGTGTGTGTGTGTGTGGGTGTATGTGTTTATGTCTGTGTTTGTCCCCCTAACATCGTTTGACCCGATAATGGTGTGTTTATGTCCCCGTATCTTAGCGGTTTGGCAAAAGAGACCGATAGAATACGTACTAGGCTTACAAAGAATAAGTTCCGGTGTCGACTTGCTCGACTAAAGGCGGTGCTCCAACATGGCCCCAGTCAAATGACTGAAACAAGTAAAGGAGTAAAATAGTAAAAGAGTATCTATTTAGTACTTTACCGATACACTGGATAAAAATCGGGAACTTGGATGTTAATATCCCTTTAAAAGGTCTATATATATATGGATTAACAATTGAGAAAACAAAAAGAATAATATACAGGAGAATATCAATGTTCTAGGGATACAGTTGTGTATTAAGCCAAATATTTTTACCCCCTGCGACGAGTTGTTCCTCTTCAGCACTGCTAATTTTCTTTTTTGTGACAGACTAACTTCCTACCTTTTCACTCTATTTTGTTTGTATTTCCCGATTCATGTCAATGCAAGCCAATCAATAAGTCCAATTATACTAATGACTAACGTTATTGATGAACATTAATGTTAGTACTTCAGCTTTTTGATGACATCGATGTCGACAACTTCGATGCCGATGACGTTGACGAAGACGCCGACGAACTAGAAGATGTTGGTAATGGTGATCTTGATTCTGATAATGATTATGATGGTGATGATGGCGCCTTTGATGGTGGCGTGGTTATCATGACAATCACGTCGATCTTAATGTTTTTGTTTATATAAGCAATTCTATAGAAATATTGGTGTATGGCTGTCGAAAGATCAGTCGCCATTTCTTTCTTGATTAATTTTCGTTTTATGATTCTTGTACTTTGTTTAAATAATAGATCAGACGTAAGATATTTTGTTTGTTTTAGAAGGGAAGTGTGTCGTCGATAATATAAAAATGTAGAAGATTATACTAATGTTGAATAATTCACCATAGTCTTAGTAAAACGTACACTGCTGTATCACCTTCAGCCGCTCTCACACCCATCACCGATTCGGGTTCATTGCAATGTGTAGCAACCGCGAGCGCTCCTCTTCACAAGAAAATACAATCAATGCCATCAATTTTATTAGGTGACAAAAATGTTCTTAGGTTCGAATGTCTAGAAGGTATTTGATATTTTTAAATTAGTAAATGTCACAAGAAATCCATATCTAGTCCTTGTTTACACTTTTAACAGTCCCCATTGTCTCTTTTCTTTCTATTTTTGTATTTACCTAACTGTGCTCTAGCCGTAAGGTAATCCCCACCGAGTCCGACATTAACATTTGGATTTGTCTTACCATCCAGAGAATATTTATGGATTGTCTATTTCTCATATGTAGTTGAGTAATCAAAAGACGAAGAACAAAAGTGAAAGTGTCAGTAATGTGTTCACGACAGTGGACATGGTTCCAACTCTCTTGACTCTGAATCCAGATCCCGCTGAGCACAGCGTTGCCTTTCATACTGTCGACGGGTGGGGTTTCGATAAAGAAACACTTGATGTTGGCTGTGGATTGTCGGCGCTCTACGAGAGTTGGACTGGATGTGTCGCAACATTTGTTACAGTTGTTTACATTCTTTGTTCAAATTCCACAATATCCTACACAGATGGTATATTTAATCCGTCACTCAGTCATATTTCACTATTTGGCATGTTGGATGTCTTTAATGGGGAGATCGCTGCTGTGAGTGTTCAAGCTAGCTATCCTGTTTGAGGACATTCTGGATCTATTCAAAGCTGTGTCAAGGATCGTGGGCACTACCTCCCTCTTGACTACAATATAAATAATAACCGGTGGAAGGAAAGGAGGTAGGTCATCTTAAATTGGAAACCTGCCTAAACGCTTATAACGTAGCATTTCCGTTAAATGTGGACACACGTCAACAGTTAAGGCATATGGACAGGGATTCACACACACTCCCTCTACAGAAATTTTATTCGGAATGCATTGGTCAAACGCACACTGGGAAAGAAACGCATCAAGATTTCACGGCTTTGTGGGATCGAACTCGCAGAAAGAAATATCGAAATAACATGCAATCGTATGTAACTTATCATATCCACTCCCATATAGAGGGTATTGTTTTGTTTTTAAAAAATCTGATTTTTTTTTTCTTTTGCGATAAAATAATTACAAGGAGAACAAATATGTAAAGTAACATATTTTGATTTAAAAATCTGCTGCCGTTATTTATTCAGAAACAAACACTAAGTCTGAAAATAAATCTAAACTTTTATATTCTAATGTCTACACTTTATTTTTATTTAATTTTTTTTTTGTTTAATGCATTAGTAACTGTTTATATTAATGCATTAGTAACTTTTATACTGTAATAGATTTGCATGCAAACCATCTTAATGGTTTAGGTTTATAAATATATGTGTGTAAATTTCATATGTAACTCACATGAATCTTTTAAGTTTTCGTTAAAATATTTTATTCAATTTTTTATTTTTGATATTTTGTTCCATGGCAATTAATAACGTTTGCTGCTTATATATATGCCGTTACCGTTGCTATGTTGCTGACATTTTTCGACTAAAATATTCTTTTTGTATTTCCTTTGTTCATGCTGTTGGCTTAGGGTTTATTATACTATTGCCATTTTACAGTCTCTAATACCAATTTTATTAATGCTTTTGTGAACAGTACCTACTTAATTTAGTTTATGTTTCATTAACAGTTTCTGGGAAATTCAGTTAATATATCTGATATGCCTATTATCTTTTTATTTAGATTTTATTTTACCACTCTTTACATAGTATTATGAAACATGCTTTAGAACTGGTTTTAATTTCATCTTATAATTATATACACTTTACATACACAAAGTGACATTAAAGGTGAGCAGCATTATTAAAATTCATTACATAATAATATTGGCTGCCGTAAACTAAACAACATTTGGCCATTAATATATAAAGTCAAATTAGTTTATCTACACAAATATCTTTATGTATGTTATCAGTCTTCAGACTAATTCAAACGCATTAAGTCATAATGAGCAAGATATGCATTATGCTAACACTCTATTGATTATATTTCGAATTGCAGTTGGTGAGAAGCAATGACGTTGCTGGTTACACCTTGACAACAAGCTAGTCACTGGATTATTCTGTCGGCAAGCATTATAAATAAGTGTCTGTAATTTGGTGGGGCTCGAATATTGCAAGAGAAGTATAATGTACAAATGAACATGGTAGTATGATAAATGCAACTCGAGAAATTCTTGACCTTCGTGGGACATATGTTGTAGATCTGTAGATTTGCAGCTAAATACAAGATATGTATATATTCGTTACGTTTTGGGATTTAGTTTGCAAGATACTTTATGTGACTTCATGTGTTGAAGCATATTCTGTTGTGTCTGGGGAGAGTAATTTTCTCTTTGTGCCTTACAATTTAACACACTCACCGATAAAATTTCCACATAGAATCAAGACTAATGAAAATGCTGCAAGACGCAACAAAAATTGTGGAAAATGAAAATATGGAATAAGTGGAAATTTTACCGGTGAATGTGTTTAATTATAAGGCAAAAAAAGTAAATTACTCTCTCCAGACACAACAGGACATATTCTTTACTTTTTAGTTTTACCCCTCTCGTTTTTGAACCACAATACTACATATATGGATGGATGGGTGGATGTATGGTTGTATAAATATATGCATGCATGTAAGTATGTATGTATCTGTCATTTTTCAGTTGTATCTCAAGATTTCTCACTAACTGCGAAAATGCCAGTTTGTACCATAGATTCGAGATTCCTTCATTCGAATTTCAACAATATTAACAGGGTAATTTTTTGCATTTATGCGCGAGTATTTGGATTTAATGCAGGTACAGATTTGCATGGTGTGTTTTATACATGTATCCTTATGCATATAGTTGCATGTCTAGACATGCGCATATAGACTTAAAAGATTAACTTCTAGCAAGTTTTACAGATTTTTACACGTCCATGAAGGCTTAGATCTTCTGTCTTCGAATGAGTTTTTCTTATTCTGGTCTTGCCAAGCCTAGTCTTTCAAGATTGGTACTTATGCATTGTGGTACATATCCTAGTACCCAAATAATTACCTTTTAAATATCTTCTGTCGAACTTATTCCACCCATAATGCAGTGATCAGAGCACTTTCATAGAAATACAGTAAACCAGTGATAAATTTATTGGCAACTTTTAAACAACGTCGATTTTTTCCCGTTCATTATAACACAAAGGAATGTATTTGTGTAAATAGTCTATGATCTTATACAGGAAATGCAAAACAATATTTACTTTATTATAAAATGATTTCTCATTTAGGCACACGTTCGGCAATATAGGGAATGGAATTATTGGAAACCATGAAACCAAATATATGATTGATAGTCTATTATATCCTCTCAGAAAGGCTGAAAATGAAAAGACCTGAACTCCGGACGTAAAGTGACAGAGACAATACCACGCCTCAAAGCCAAAGACGTAAATGAAATGATAAACTATTCTGGAATAAAACAGTAATTTAAATTTTGGCACAGGCTCAGCAATTTTGTAGGAAGTGTCAATCGATAGCATTTCGGCCAGTATTTAACTGATAGGTATTTAATCAGCACAAAGGTAAATACGGGATAAATATCGCTAAGCTTTAAATCAGGGATTCTAACGATTCCGTGCCTTATTCTGAAATATAATGTTGGTTTCAAATTTTGGTACAGGCCCGCAATTGCGGATGAAATGGGCAAGTCGTTTATATCGACCCCAAAAAGATGAAAGACAAAGTTAACCCCGACGACATATTCTAGAATAAAACGAGTATTTGTCTGTTTGCAGGTTGGTATATGTATAGTTTGCCCACAATCAGGAACTTCAATGGCAGAATTGTTTGATATATAACTCATACAATGGGTGATACTATTTCTCGGTATATTGTCAGATCAGGTTTGAAATGCGTCAACTTATATAAATTAAATGCCCGTTAAGATTGTTATCTCCTATATCAATACCTAGAATTAATGGCCTCTATCAAGCAAATATTGATTTAATATTTTGGTACAAGTTCAGCAATTTATGAGAAGAGATATAGTCGATAACATCTGTCCCGAGTGCTTAACTAGTACTTATTTTATCGACCCCGAAGGATGAACGGCATGGTTGACCCCGGCTCAAAATTAACTCAGAACGTAAAGATGGACGAAATACCGCTAAGAATTTTGACCGACGTGCTAACGACTCTGCCAGCTTGCCGTTTTAATCTACTAAGCAAATATTAAATGAATGAAGTTATTCATGCAACCAATAAAAAAAGTTCGTGAAGATTAACACGATGGACTAATATTGATTTCAGATATTGGCATAAGGCCAGCAAGTTCAGAGGAGCGGGTAAATGTTTTATGTTAAGCCCACTTCTCAAATGATTTTATCGACCCCGAAAAGATGAAAGGCTAAATGAAGGCCGGTGGAATTTGAACACAGGCAGAATGTAAGAATAGACAGTATACCCGCCTCGACACCTTACGTTGCACCTATTTTGGAAATAATATGTTATATGATATTAGAAGTTATATATTATGTACTTAACAACTTTTGAGCAAAGCGTATCTTATTTACTATAAATTTTTTTAAAAAATGATTTTATGAAATATATTAATTTACAGTCCTCTTCAAATGTGGTTTTGTAAAACTGAAGTAAAAAAAGTAGAGGCTATACAAGATGAAATATAATATAAATAATCTTTAATGTAAGCAATCAATTTCAAAGTTCATGGATAATTATTTGAATTTTAATAATCCTTTCTACTATAGATACAAGACTGGTAATATTGTGAGGAGGGGTGAACTCAATTACATTAATCACAGTACTCAGTTAATACTCATTTTATCGACCGCGTAAGGATGAAGTATAAGTTTAGCTTCGAATATAAAGATGACCGAAATGCCTCGAAGCATTTTACCCGGCGTGCTAAAGAACATGCCAACCGTGACTATTTTTTTTTAAACTTAATAATACTTTCAAATCTTGGCATAAGGCCGGCAATTTCCCGGAAAGGATAAGTACCTATTTTATCAAGCATGAAAGGCAAAGCCGGCTTCGGCAGAATTTGAATTCATAACTTAATGACGGGCGAAATGCCGTTGAGCGTTTCGCTCGGCATGCCGACGATTCTTTCAGCTCACTGACTTAATTTGAATTTAATAATAGATGTCAATAAACTTCTGCAGATTATCTTGTCTTTAGCATGCAATTTTACATTGTACGGTATGCCATTCATTTTAAAACGATTAGAATTATGCAAACCCCAATAGACTAGCTTTAACAGACAATTATATGTCATCCATGATCTCACATAATCTGGACTACACCAATAAAACGGATGGAACTTATTGACTTAGGTTTTATCATCTTTACACTCTACTGCTAATTTACTTTTGTGTACGGTAGAAGGAAGCGCAGAGAAGGAGGGGGCGGAAAAGATAGGCAGAGAGAAACAGATGGAGGAAGATAGAATGTAAGATTGTGTAAATATTATGCCTTCGTATATTTGTAGAATCCCTACTAAAGCAAACAATGGTTTTGTAGTTTAATTTTGAGTAGTTTCTTTTAGAGTGTGTTAACTTCTGGAAAGAGAATAGAATCACTCATACTGCAAAGAAAATGGAATGTTGCAGAGGGTACGGAGATTGTGTGTAATACCAGGGGAAATCTCTTAGATAAACATTAATATTAATCTTCTTGTCCGTACATCACTTCATAAGTAAGAATTGTTTTCATCTACATCGAAATATATTTATCGATGCTAGATAATTAAGTCACTCACCAGGAAACCTCATGATTTCGGTTGTACAGTTATTGCACGACTTAATAAAATTGCCTACCCATAATATGCATGGTTAGATGTATAAGGGCAGGAAAGAAACATTGTATTATACGTTTTGTTAATATGGAAGGATCATGCCCATCAGTTCGCACAACTTTTTCAGTTGACTTGCACATGGGGGACAATAAAATTGGGGAAATACTCGTATGTTACACGAAGCTTAAAAATAACAATTGTCATACGTGTACACGCATAAGTATATATATATATATATATATATATATATATATGTATATATGTGTGTGTATGTATGTATGTATGTGCCCGCCAAACAGATTTATAAACACATCAGGAAAGGAAAAATCTGTATACATATCTAATTTGTTTAAGTAACTCTATAAATATAGACAGCTCTTTCGATGTTTTATCAAATTGCGATAGCAGTGAATTAAAATATTTATACAGATTTTTCTTTTTTTCCTGAAGTGTGTATACATGTTTTTTCCAGACTCTCTCTCTCTATATATATATATATGTGTGTATGTGTTTGTGTGTGTGTGTGTGTGTGTGTGTGTGTGTGGTGTGTGTGTGTGTGTGTGTGTGTGCTCGTCTTGTGGGTAGAATATTTCGTTCGCACTCATACATTAGTAGACTCAATTCTATAATTCGTCACACTTTCCGTGTTCCGATGGGTAAAATTTGAGACGCCAGAGAAAGTAACCTCCCCGATGTTACATGAACACTTAAAGTACAGGCTAAGAAACTATACACGCATATATATATATATATATATTATATATATATATATATATATATATATATATATATATATATATATGGTTATCAGTAACAATAAAGGGTGAAATTAATTAATTTGGAATAATTATTAATTACACCAAGTAGAAGTTGGGTAAGGTAGAATTATCTAATTCTTATGCTTTCCTAAAACTTGATTTCGAAACGTACGTCCGTAGGTGACTTAAAATTGTATGATAGATTGCCGTTATTTCATTCTCTCTTAACCGTCTGTGTTTGCTTTTCAAGTGCTGTGTTTTTACTGAGATCTCCCTTTTAGTAGAAAGAATAGCTATAACTCTTTGCTATTTCTAAATTCGGTGTGTGGTGAGGCAATTCGTTGCTAAACCCTTAATTGCTTAGTATTATATATATATATAATATATATATATATATATATATATATATATATATATATATATACAGAAGGAAAGGAAGAAAGAGAAAGAAACCGATAACTTCCATTAAGTATCTAAAGTGTAATCTATGTTCTTCTTCCTACACATGCGAGTTACTTTTCAAAATGGAGTTGGCATAGACCTCATATAATTTTTTACTTTTATTAAGATACTGTTTTCGTTACTTTCCTTCCTGTTCGCCCGATCTCTTTCTCCACTTGTTCTTCTACTGTTAAACGTCTCAAATATGAAACAAAATATCCCAATATTTTATCCTCAGCGTAACATTAACGTCAATTTATATTGCGTTCCCTTTTCTCGTTTGTTATTTACTTCACACACATAAGCTTCTGTACGTGTGTATGTTTATGTTTGTGTGGATGTTAATTAATATCACTGACATGCTCAGTAAAACATGGTATATATTTATAAAAAAAATTTGTAAGTGAAAATACTGATAAATTGTCTACGAACAGTATGGCGTATCTTGGAATGATAAGATTTTAGTTAAAACTTTAATTATTTGAATGTCTAATCCGGAAGTCAAATGTCAATGTTTACGCTGATCAATGTCCAGCAAGCTCTTCCGTTCGGCGGGAGATAAGATTATTTTTATTATCTTCTACATTCATCGTAATGTTCAATAACTAAATGTTAAGTTTTAAATACTGGTGTATAATATTTATTGAAAATAATATTTATTCTATGACGTAAGTTCAATGCCATTTTTCCGAATTATGGATTGAAAAAGCAATTTTAGGTTTCGTGAAGTGTATTATGACAAATAAAGTTCATGACATTTGTTTGTAGTTATGGATTCTGAATACTAACTTTTGTTTTTATAGTCAATTAATTTAAACGTTATGAGACTTATCTTATATGCAAAAAGTAGTATCCCTAATTTGATTCCTAGTTACAGATCTGTTTTAAAGACTGGAAGACCATTTTATTTGGTTTATATACTGAATGATGGGCCGGGTGAGAATTGTATTTGAATATCCATTTTTCATTAGAAATTATATGATATTAGTTATTTTTGAAATTATGATGTGTCAATGGAAGTTCCAACGTATATTGTTTCATTGATTTTTTTATACCTTTAGTTGTAATATCATCGATGTTTTAGATATCCGATTATGTTCATTGTACTTCTAGTAGTACATGCATTCCTGATTGTATGTAAGATGTATTAAATTAGGAATTCTACGATATAGCCCTGTTTATGTGAAATAAATTACTTTAGAGGCAAGTATAATCAAATCATTACTATATATATATTGATTCCAGAATATGCTCTCCTTGCTGAATCTACGTAAACTCACATTTCGTAGACGTATACTTATGGTTATAGGCCTTTGTCCCTGAAATAGATAAAGGCTACTTCCTTCTCTACATCGTAAGAAGCTTTCCTCATTTCTCTCTTCTTTATTACTCTACTTATATAGCTTACCAATCTTGCTGTTGTGGGTTGAAAAGGATACATATAATTTATTGTTACGAATTGTATGCTAACGCCACAAATACCAATAAGAAGTATTTAATGAGACAATAGTCTCATATTCTGACAAGTAGTGGTAAAAAAAAATTACGTTGCTTTTTTAAGCGTAATGATTATTTCGAACGCATGTGTTCTTCAGTTATATAACATGCTTCTTACCCTGGTTTACTTGAAAGAATAGGTTTTAAGACCGATATCATAAAATTCAACTAGAGATTTGTCGTTCCTCGGTGAATAAGATATTCTAAAGTACTGGATTAATGCTACATATAAGGCATTGACTGTACTGCCATGCTTTGCGGATTTGGATGGTTGCCATATTTTTGTTCGAGCAAACTATATCTCGTTTCTTTTAAGACCCTTGTGATCTCATTACAAAATTCCTATCTTCCTATGTGCTCCCCTTAATAGAATACTGTGACATATGTAGTCCAAATTGTAGCAGGGAAAAACCATAAATCTAATATAAATGTTGTGAACCACAGTGTCTATCAGTAGTGGAATAATGCATTGAGAAACACGAATAGGTTTTTTTTATATAAAGTAAAAATTCATTTGAATACATTTGTTACATCCCTAGCCAGAAGGTGCGTATATGTTCGTCATTAATGACTTACGTTTCCATACAGAGAATGTAATTGCTACCTAATGGTAATTTATGGTGTGATCATTCAAAGCACTTTTTTTTATTTTATGTGGATGATCTGTTCCCTTCCGACAAAAAATATCATTTCATGAACCGTTTTAATAGACATTTGAGAATGAAAAGTGTCACGCAAAGTTAAACAAATATAATCTGTTTATTATCTTGTATTTAAAACTACAGTGTCCATTAAATCGAAATGGTTTTATTTCCCTGTTATTTATTGGATATAATGCCTTAAAATATATATATATAATATATATATATATAATATATATATATATATATATACACACATATACATGTACATATATATATATGCATATACATATATATATGTACACACATATATATATATATATACATGTACATATATATATACATACATACGTATATATACATATACATGTATATATATATACATGTACATATACATGCATACATATATATATATATATATATATATATATATATATATATATATATATATATATATATATATATATATATATATGATAATATGAATAGAGCAAATGTGAGATTTTAATGCATTTTTGTTCTGCAAAGGCTGAAGAGGGAAGGGAACATATGGCTTGGTTAATAATATCTTGTGAAAGGCAAAGCCGTTATTAATATGTATGCTATATTCTGATAATGGTGCCCCAATAGGGAAGGAAAAGTGAGCATCTCTTTTGATAAGTGTATAAATTGATAATCGATGAAGTGGTTTCTTTCGTACTTAAAAGTCCAGTTTTTACTAGAATTGATCAATATCGACTTTTAATGCTCTATCTAAAAAGAAACACATGGTAATAACAGCCTGTATAACCAGAAAAGATAAAACTAAATATTGCCACCATAGTTTGTTATGAGTCCATATGTTGCAATTTTAGTTTTCATGATTTTAGTTGAGGTGACAAGATGGGAACTAAAAGCCTTTAGAACTCTGAACCAATCCCCGATCAACGATTTTGTTTATGAATATATAAACACAGATATTTTCATTATTGCGCATTTTCGCTATGAAATTCTTCCGTTTTGAATTTATGTTAATATCACCTTCTCATAATAAACTATTGAAACTGTGTGGTATGTATATATATGCCGCGATAGCTATGGTATCAGATCAAATGTGATGTTTATACAACCTTGCAATTATGACATGTAATTATCACACGTGTCATAATTACAACACGTGTGGTATCACATTAAATATAGACCTACACATTTATGTTAAAATCTAGTTTACAGCATTATATCAAATACCGTGTATTAACATATGGTAACGTATCTTAAATAGGTTAACCGCATAAACTTCTTCAAAGTTATATTTAGTAAAATTTGAATTCTAACAAATTATGAAAATCCAATACCGTCATGAACATATCTGGTAACATTTCGAGTGAGGCCTAAACTAAGCTGCTGTTAATTTTTATAAGACACCTAATCAAACTTGTTGATAACAAAATATCAAATCTTCACTTTTCTACAAAATTTACTAACGGATTCAATTTATTAATGAAACGCAGTAATTCGCTGTAACATGTCGTCTGACAACTCTTTTTAAGAAAAACAAAGACGCAACCATAGACTAAAATTACTGTACCTGCGATTATGATTTACATATTCATTCTTAATTCGTTCCGCCATTTTGCAAGGTGAACATAGAAATACAACTTTTATTTCGTCATTAGAAGACAAAGCTTTTCAGATAAATGTGTTCATAATACACTCGATTCATTAGCGCCAGTGGACATTCAGCCCCTGGCGTTTAGATATTATTATGCCTCTTCAGCTACCCCGCTCTAATGAACCTAACACGAGTTGGTGGTTTTCGTCTTTATAGCTTTAGCAAACAAATTATTGTTTCCGTGATTGTGAAGTTGAATTGTGCTCTGTATACGGAAGATTTCCTTGCTTTTTGGAATTGATTACACTGGGTCTTGGAAGATGATAATCATTTCGTGTTTTCTCTCTCCGATATATAAACATCAAACTTTTTAACACAACCTTCGGTCCTACCCTTGGGGCCTTCTCTTTGTTGCTTGCATTTGGAGTATATCTCCGGTTTCAGGATGGGATACCTTCTTCCCCTTCTATAATAGCCCTCTAAAATGGCATTGGCACCGCCATTCCTTCTTCATCGAACTATGTTTTCTCCTTAAATTGAAAACCTTACTACAAATGTATTTTCATAGAATTTCAAAGTTTAGATGATACAGGGGCTACAATTTTCATAGGATCTAACCATAGTTTAGCCATAGTTTAATCAGAATAATGATGGGCTCAATGTAACCGTTGTAGGAGGAAAGGAGGAATTTTTTCTGTCGCACCCCTTTCTTTGGGACCAAAGTACTTAGAACATATAGGGCTTTATATACATTCATACACACATGCATACGTACATATATAAATACATACATGCAGATATGCATGCATTCATACATACACATACAAATATACATACATGCAGATAGACAGGTGGACAAACATATAGATAGAAATGTATACTCACAGAGATAGATATAAATATGTATACTCATATATATATATATGTATATATATATATATATGTGTTTATATATATGTGTATATATATGTATATATATGTATTTATATACATATATACACACACACACACACATATATATATATATCGTGTATGTATGCTTGTGAATGTCTGTGTCCATGTAAGTATTTACGACTGTATATATAGATGTATGATGTATGTAAACATACAGCTTCCTAAATTAGCTGTTTTCAATGTTGTTGTTCGCATCTGTTTATGAAATTATATTAAAATTGTATATACATGTCGCGTGTTTTAATCCAGTATTCCAAAGATTCGTAAACATTTGTGCAACCATATAATGTTAATGGAAGAATGCTATTGCCGTGTATATATGGTTATGAAAATATATCCATGTATGTGCAAACATGATTCAATTCAAAACGATCTCACCGCATTTGTTATAATTTGACATGAATGTTATGCCTAATTTGATAAATGAATAGTGTTAGACACACTGTGAAAAATAAACAAATTCGTTAAACCACAATGTTTATTTCTCCATGTTAAAAATAAAATGTATGCAAACTTCATACCACTAGACTTACGCATAAGTCGGTTTTTCAGTTTTCTGCCCATGGAAAGATTAAACATGCAATGCTAGAATCGTCGGGAAGAGTTTTTTTGTGTTCGCTGCCTCGCTTCGTCGTATACAATCTCTATTCGTTATAGTTCGTAGGCCATTCTCAACCCTCTCTTTTAGTTTCAGTCACTGCCTCTCTTAATCTTCATGCCTTTCATTTTCTCTAAATTTAGAAATATGTATCCAGTTTGGCCCT
>NC_043006.1:77363881-77388881 GCF_006345805.1 Octopus sinensis
TAAAAAAGTTGATTTTTATTGTTCTACTATCTGTTTTTATAATCAATAAACTTATAACTAAAGCTAACTATATTTAGCTCTGTTAAATTATTAGGTTAAACAATAAATACCATTTAATGTCTAGAATTGGGAAATGAAAAGAATCTGAAAACATAGAAATATAATATTTAATCATTCCTTTCGAACGTTTGGTGTTAAAATCCTTCTATATTCAATAGAGAAATAAGCATACCATGTTCTAAACAGTGGATATCATATTTCTCAATGTCTTAAGTCGTTGTTTTATTCTCCTTTTCACATTGACAACTGTTCAGAAAGATTATATACTAAAACCTATAGCAGCCACTAATGGATATAAAAAGAAATGGCTGTCAGAATGTAAATGCATTAAACCTTATTCTCTGGCTATCAATATAGATTTCATACTAAAAGAAACATAAGAACTACAGTCCTCAAACTCATATCTATTGACCTGACATTGATATTCAGCTAAACCACATCAGTAAAATCCAAACTGAAAATATATATAAAGGACTTCACGAATGCTATTCAATAAAATCGCTGTGAAATCTGTAGAAATACATTTGATATTCCAGCGATGCAAAACAATATACTCCACATTTGTAACGTTGTCAAAACAGCTCATTGTCTCAGAACAGCGAATATATGTATGATATGAATCATTCAGATATATTTTTATTATTTCTCTCACCGTATGTCTGTGGTTAGAAAACATTCCAGCGCAGTAAATTTGCCACTAAAAGCAGAAAATGACTGTAAAAGAACACGCGGAAGCTTAATAATATTTTCTCAAGAACAAGATAAAGTTTTGGGTTCATAAGGTGAAGGAAAAAGGTGACATTTGCCTCATTTACTAATTCATAGCCATTCACATATACACCGACAATACACATTCACATGCACACAATCATACGCAAACCCATACGCGCGCACACACACAGGTATACGCACACAAACACATATGCATATATACATACAGATATTTATATATACATGTATATATGTGTGTGTATATACATATACATATACATATATATATATATTTATATATATATATATGGAAAATAGTCAAGGTAGTAAATGCTAAAATACATTCATTGAGACGTTTTCAACTGTAAGTATGGAAAACAATTAAATTTTGGAAAAATTAAGAGTTTTTAAAAGAATATTTGCATAGTATTCAAATACACAACGACCTCGAACCCACAAGAGTAAACAAGAGAGACAGAGACAAACAGAAACAAGTAAAATGCCCCTTTGTATTTGAATACTATTCAAATATTCTTTTAAAAAAACTTTTTTTTTAAATTTTCTAAAATTTATTGTTTTCCATACTTACAACTGAAAAAGTCTTAATGACAGAAATGCTTTTTTTATAAAATTATTTTAGCATTTTCTACCTTGGCTTTTTTCTTTATATATCAACTCGTGTGTTCCTTTTCAACATTCTACACAATATACACACACATATATATATATATATATATATATATATATATATATATATATATATATATAACAGCATGTTTTACGCAATAAGATAAAAACCAAGGCTGTGTAGATATTAGAACATTTATAGATAGGTCTTACAGTATATATATTCTGAAGGGATAAATTAATAAATATCCCAGAAACAGCTGTAAGACCTATCTATAAATGTTCTAATATCTACACACCCTTGGTTTTTTTATCTTATTGCGCAAAAAATTCTTATATATATATATACGACAGGAATATTTCACTTTCCGTCAACCAAATCTACTCACAAGGCTTTGGTCGGCCCGAGGCTAAAGTTGTAGGTACTTGCAGAAAGTTCCATGCTGTGTAACTGGATCTGGAACTATCTGTTTCGCTAGCATGCTTCTTACCACCCAGTCACTCGTGCGGATATTTCTGTAACAAAGGCTAACACTGTTATCACATATATTTCACAAATAATTCATTCTTTACGAGAATGTTCTAGTTTTCACCTGACGAAGAGATTGTAATGTTTCTTATATATATATATGTGTGTGTGTGTGTGTGTGTGTGTGAGAGAGAGAGAGAGAGTGAGTGTGTGTGTGCTTGCGTGTGTATATGTGTGTATGTATATGCGTGTGTGTATTTATATATATGCATATATATTTATATAGGTATATATATGTACATACAATTATATATATATATATATATATATATATTATATATATATATATTATATATATATATTATATATATATATATTTATATTTATACATATATACATATATACATATATTCCTTCTCTAATTCAATATACATAAATGTGTGTTCCTTTGTTTATATGCATGAATATACATGAATATACACATATATGCGTGTGTATCTATTTGCATGTGTGTATGTATATTTACATTAGGCTTTGCAGAGAACAACTGCAAATACATTTTTGACAGTGCGTATGTGTTCTTATCAAAACAATGTATGCGTTCACATAAGTCATTTCGAATACAATGTATACACCTTGACCTTCTAAATCATGCTATAATAATGTATGGTGGTCTTTTCTGACATAGGAGATACGGCATACATTTATGTCTCCTTTTCGTTTTAGTATTTTTCTATTTTTCTCATCCATATCCAACATTATTATATTTCTTTGCGCATAGTGCTCCCGCAGGAAATGAAATGTCAAATTATGTATTATTTCACGTTTCTACATTCGCTTATTTTGCACATCAAAATAATATAACGTTATAGAAATCTTCGTTATATATCGTCTGGTAGGTGTGTACATATATTGTGTTGTATATAAAGTACATCTGATTGTAATTCTTCTAAACGAAACGAAAATTCGATCTTGTAATGTCGCTGCCAATCAGCCTCTGGGGAAATTGTTTAGAAAAAAGGGAAACGGGTCAATCGACAAATCTCACCCACCTTCCATAGCATCAATTTTTTTGAAAGTGTGGTGATATGAGGTATAACTGGCTTCCTGGAAAGCCATAGCTTTCTAAAATCCAAAGTGCATGGCTTTCACTGCAGCACAGACTGTCTTACAGTTTTTTTTTATCACATCGATGATGGCCTTAAATCTTTGGGTTGAGGTCCGTATCTGATGTCATGTATCAGGAAAGCGCCACGCATGGTCACCTCCTGTGAAACTTTTCCTACTTAGGAATCCGTGGTAAATTGCTACACTGGATAAAGCATATCCTTATGAAAAAATATCACGTTATCGGTGCAATCAGCACATAGTCCAGCAAAGTGAACAGTCGTGTCCCGCTACGAAATCTTTTGGGCTCACGTTTCATCATAGTTTACGAATTTGGAAACAAATATTGAATTGCCGTAATGTAGTAGTTTACAGTTTTTTTCTGGCTCTGTATCTAATGTTATGTATCTGTATTTTTCCTGTTTAATAAATTCATTTTATATTGTTCTTTATTTTTAGATTGTTAATTAGATATTTTGTATTCTTTCCTTCATATGGGAAAAATAAGTATTCTGATCAATAGTTTAATATTTTCCCTCTAAAGATAACTACTAGGTCAATATAATCAACTGAAACGTCTTTGAAGACTGTTTTCCATCCTGCTCCCTACCCCACAAAAGACTATCTAATTTGGAAACAACATTATAAACGGTGTTCGGGCTACATAAAAAGGAAAAGAAAACAATTTCCCATCCAAAACTAAAAGAATATACAAAAGTTAAATGAAATCAAAAATATTATGGCAAGATAGATAACATTTCACTCAAAGAACCCTCGGCTTCCACCACTGCTTCAGGACGACTCAGGAACTGGATGCATACATTCTACATTGTCTTCCTAACAAGATCTTAGAACATCTCTTGATTTTGGCCGCCAGGACAGCCTTGGTGTTCCATGCAGAGCGAATGATGTCTTTCTCAACCGCGGCCCTCACATAGATATCAATGGTATTACAGCCGGGGGAAATACGAGGCTAGAAATTGGTCGTAACAATTCACCGCCAGCCATTTCAAATCTTATATATATATATATATACATAGATAGATAGATAGATAGATAGATAGATAGATAGATAGATAGATAGATAGATAGATAGATAGATAGATTGAGAGAGAGAGAGAGAGAGAGAGGAAAAACGCACATACACACACACATATATTTGTGTGTGTGTATATATATATATATGTACATGTAATTATATACATATATGGATATAGATATATGAGAACTATGTGGTTGCTTCACAACCACATGGTTCGAAAGTACCACGCAGTGGTACCTTGGGCTAATCTCTCCTACTATAACGTGGAATCGGCCGAAAAATTGTGAGTCGATTGATTTGATTCACAGAAATTGAAAGAAGTTTGTAGTGTATATATATATATATATATATGTGTGTGTGTGTGTGTGTGTGTGTGTGTGTGTATGTGTGTGTGAGTGCATGTGCGTGTGTGTGTCTGTGTGAGTGTAATAGAACTATGTCTGGTAGTCAAAAACACGCAAATAACTGAATAATAGTGGCTGAATTTTGATTCATGCTGACTACAATGATGTAGTTAAGTTTTAAGTTTAATATTTCCCCGATGTTTATAAATAAATAATCGCGTGTCTAAAACAACCCTAGGAAACAATAGTTATGTGCCTAAATCAGAAACCATTACTTAAACATATGTTCTATATTAGTGTCTTCTTTTCAACAACGAATATAAATTTCGTGTAAAACTAATATTGACAGCGTTATCAGATTTTAAAGTCACAAAATAATCATATTTGCGCTTGTTTTCTGTTTTATTTTCCTGCTGAGTATTCAGATCACCAATTTCTTGATTGTTTCCATTTGTTTTTATTTTCCTAGTTGTATAACATTATATTAATACTTCCAGTCTTTGTAGTGGAAACATTTCTCTCAGAATAGCTATAAAATTATTAGCAATAATATTAATTTTCAAAGTGATGAAGGATGTCTTTATCTGAAGAAGCTAAGCAAACTTTACATTATTATTATATTTTTTTTCTTTTTAACGATTTGGTGGATGTAATAAAACATGTCAATTCAATCTAGACGAAAGTGATTGTAATGATAGTTTATATTAATTGCAGTAACCTTTCTAATAAAAAATGATTTCGTAATTACACATTACAAACACATTTATGATATTCGATTTGGCAATATTAGCATATAAATTGTAATTTCAAAGTTGTATAAATCATTGAGGAAAACACCATTTCTATTCTTGTATCAGCTTGGAAAGGCGTACATTAACATCGACTTTAGTATGATTAGAAACTTGGAATTAAGAAACACTACATTAAATATTGATTTGTCTTTTTTAAACTCTGAGGCTTGTATTAAAGTTTGTTGGTGGGAATACACAAATAATTCAATGCTTTTAATCTGAGGCATACTCTGCTAAGCCATGGCATTACCTGTTATAAAAATACAAAATCTAAATAAAAATACAGAAAAATATTTTGAATATAATTGTCCAGACATGATCTATCTATCTATCTATCTATCTATCTATCTATCTATCTATCTATCTATCTATCTATCTATCTATCTATCTATCTATCTATGTATCTATCTACCGTATGTGTGTGTGTGTGTGCGTACGTATATATATATATATATACACTATCAATATAATATACATATTCATTTAGTGATTTACACTTTTAAGAATGCCTTACTTTCGCAACCACTTGATTTTGCCTACTTATATTTCATCGATCTTGTAATCACTAAGTGGCTGTACAGCATTCCATTGTGCGTCTTATGACGGTTTCCCTCGTTGTTCTACCGATTAAATCCGACTCTATGGTAGAAGATTCTGTACCCAGTGTATCACACATTTGAATGGAATTTAGAATCAATATTCTGTAGGTAATTTGTTTTATGTGGAGGCGCTTGGCTTAGTGGTTAGTGTGTCAGCATCATGATCGTAAGATTGTGGTTTCGATTCCTGGACCGGGTGACGCGTTGTGTTCTTGAGCAAAACACTTCATTTCAAGTTGCTCCAGTCCAATTAGCTGGCAAAAATGTGTAACGCTGCGATGGACTGGCGTCCCGTCCGTCTGGGGAATACATACACCACTGAAACCGGGAAACCGGGCCCATGAGCCTGGTTAGGCTTTAAAAGGGCGCATTTATTTTACTATTTTATTTTGTTTTATAGAAATGTAGGAAGGTAGACAGGTGGATAAGAAAGTAAGTATTTTTGTGAGTTCGTTGATATCCACATTATCATATTATATACATTGGTAAACCCGGCCTCAGATCTGAGATCTACCAAACCGTACTTTTAAATATCTAATTAAGAAAGTTTTTTTTCAGTTGTATAAGATATTCACGTTGTATGTTACAATATGTGTACATTTATTCCAATTGATTAGTAAATGTTGTAATAATGGAAAGTATTTTGCTTTATAAATAGTAATATATATCCTAACTACAAATGATGCGTAGTTATCATATGGGATTAGTTTGTATCACTAGCAGAAGACAAAGGTAATAGATTTGGAAAATGTCCTGGTGAATATACGTGCCAAATATTTTCCAAAGAAATCCAGGCAAAACGCTGTTCTGTAACCTCATGCATGAAGTGGAAATACATTTCTAGTGTCTATTTAATTGTACTTGAGCAAATCTATATATTTTCGTGTGGTTACAACGTGAGCGATACCAATCTAAAATCTTTCTACCAAAATGTCTGAAAGTAAATGTTTGCATACCAAAAGCCGAATGTTGGAAGCGATTTGTTAGAGTTAACTCGCCTCGTGTATTGTTAAGCCGTGATCACTTCAAAGATCTTCTGTTAGAGTTCTAGGAAGTATATATGGATTTGATATGAACTGACTAAGGTTTGTGTGCAGCAGCCAACTGGAGGTTTCAGTCATTTAATATTTGAAGCGCTTTTTTTTTTAATCCACCAACGACTTTCTGGGGAAAGAGATATTATTTGAACAGTCGTTCAAATTATTATAATATATAAAACTCAGCACAGAAATAAATTCTCCTGATTATCTCATTATATAATGATTATCTAAATCTGGAATTTCCTACCAAAAATTCAGAGTAACTACTTCACAGATACAATCTTTTTTATCGTGAACTCCATTCGCAAAACACATCGTGATGTAAAATTATACACATATTTATAAAATAACTACACAACTGAATTCATACAAGGCCATTCACCCAACGCAAACGGCTTCACTCTATTGGAGCTTCATCTCTGTATTTCAGAGTTATATATAATACATATATATATTATATTTTAAGCGTAGGAGTGGCTGTGTGGTAGCTTGCTTACGAACCACATGGTTCTGGGTTCAGTCCCACTGCGTGGCACCTTCGGCAAGTGTCTTCCACAATAGTCTCGGACCGACCAAAGCCTTGCGAGTGGATTTGGTAGACGGAAACTAAAAGAATCCCGTCGTATACATGTATATCTATCTATCTATCAATATATCTGTCTGTCTGTCTGGCTATATATATATAAATATGTGTGTGTGTGGGTGTGGGTGTGTGTGTATGTATGTATGTATGTATGTGTGTGTATGTATGTATGTGTGTACGTGTGTGCGTGTATATGTTTGGGTATCTCTGTTTGTCGCCCCAACATCACTTGGTAACCGATGCTGGTGTGTTTACGTTCCCGTAACCTAGTGGTTCGGCAAAACAATCTGATAGAATAAGTACTAGGCTTACAAAGAATAAGTCCTGGGGTCAATTTGCTCGACTAAAGGCGGTGCTCCAGCATGGCCACAGTCAAATGACTGAAACAAGTAAAGGAGCAAAGAGTAAAGAGAGTATAACATATTATATACATATATGTGTCTGAGTGTGTATGTGTGTGTGTTTGTTTGATTATATGTATATACATATGTGTGCATGTATGTTTATATCGAGAGAGAGAAACAGAGAGATGCAGAGAGATAAAGAAATGCACACACGCACACATGCACATATACTTGCACACCTGCAATCTCTGATATACTACCTTATCAGGAGTTTCTCTTTTATCTGCGTGGTTTTGTCTTATAGATATATTTATATATACGTTTGTCTCTGTGAAGAACTGTCTCTAATTAATTCTTAACTAATCAAGAGAAAACTCTTCAAAGTACTTCGTTTTAGCGGAATAAATATTTTGTCAATCGATAACATAAGTATCTACCGCTCACGTGTGTTTATATTTCAATTGTAATGCAAATTACTTCAGTAGAGGTCTCTAGAATTATAGATCCTAACATTTAGTTACAGAGGTTTCCTTTCCATCGGTCCCTTTCACATTTACTTTACACTTCCTATCGTTAGTGTATCACATGCATATTACGATGTCACGGTATTCTGTCTCATTATTCCGGATGACGATACGAGTAATTAGAGAAAGAAATATTACCCCAGTAATATAATATATTACTGAATCGCCTTCGTATCTGTATAGTTACGATTTATTCTTCCTATTCAATATACTACCAATGACTTTTATCACTGGTAAGTAAGCATACCAAGCTAAGTTACCAATGTAAATAAAGTTACCAATATAAGTAAACGTGATTTTTTCATACGTAACGAATAGTAGTAATAGTTATAGAACACTCTCTTTGAAAGGCATTTCGTTCAAACAAGTGTCTCTCAGAAGCTGTTCTACAAATATTCAGTACATCTGCAACCTGTATCCACTTAAGTTTAGTACCACGATTTGTGTATCCGGGTAGCCAGGATATCTAACAACTCTGCGATCAAAAACGTAGTGCCAGATCGACTTCTTGATTATCTATACACAAGTTATAAAAGACATTAAGCAGCTCTGTGTAATTAAGCATTGGTAACGTGACATGGCTCATATCATGCTTTGCACAATGATCGAAAGCAACTAATTACTCCACGTGGGAAGGTATGTCTTTTGATGCACTGAAACTTTTACATGAAATCACTATGGAAGCACTCCGTCGGTTACGACGATGAGGGTTCCGGTTGATCCGAATCAACGGAACAGCCTGCTCGTGAAATTAACGTGTAAGTGGCTGAGCACTCCACAGACTAGTGCACCCTTAACGTAGTTCTCGGGGATATTCAGCGTGACACAGAGAGTAACAAGGCCGGCCCCTTGAAATACATGTACAACAGAAACAGGAAGTAAGAGTGAGAGAAAGTTGTGGTGAAAGAGTACAGCAGGGATCATCACCATCCCCTGCCGGAGCCTCGTGGAGCTTTTTTTAGGTGTTTTCGATCAATAAACACTCACAACGCCCGGTCTGGGAATCGAAACCGCGATCCTATGACCGCGAGTCCGCTGCCCTAACCACTGAGCCATTGCGCCTCCACTACATGAAATCACTACATCAACGTACATAAAGTGGCGTTATGCTGAACTTTGAAATCACACAATCATTTCAAAAATGAAATCTGCATGCGTAAAATACAAACATGCCATCTCCAAGGCAGTCGCACAAACAGTCGGATAAATAAAAAAAAAATTAACATAGGTTATATAGGAAAACTGAATCAAAACTGGATCTGATGTTCAAAAGTTCTCAAAGAAACTGAAAGATCCTTGGTGAGGCCGTGGCAAAAGATAGCATTTGTTCAACTATCATGATCAGGGTACATTCTTCATAGTCGTAAAAGATTCCTGAGGTTGAAAGTAACAATCCTCAGTTCGCTTAAGCGTGCCAACCACATTTGAGCATCGAAAAGGTAAGATATCGGAGAACAAATTATAATCTGAAGGTAACAAAAAAGAAGAACATAGAGAACGGGATCATCGACTAGATGATTCTGTGCATGATGGAACATACACCAACATGCATAGATATAGATGATCTGTCAACAAAGAAAGCTGCTTCAAAATTCTTTCAACAACCTAGTAACAGCCATGAACCAAGTACAGAATTCTTTGAACTGATTTGGTAAAAACGAAAAAAAAATAAGTGCTTTGGAACAACACGGAAATCTAGTCAGCAAAACATGTGATGGAACTTAGCTCACCAACATCATTGAGATAGATCTAAAGTGAAAACTCTAACGCAGAGATTATTGTAGGATTGCTTGTAACCCAACATTGAAAATGTGCTTGCCATTTTTCCATGCGAATGTTATGAACAGGTACTAAATATATTAGTTAAATTTAGTGTTTCGTCACAGCAAATACATTCGGTGTTTTGAAGAAGTCATCACTTACAACGAAAATTACAAAATTATTCTCATTTCAATTTAACCAATCGTCTTTAAAATCTTAAAACTGAGCTGTGGGGTGCTGGCGATTAAAATGATGTTCAATAAATTCCCATACTAATGGAATATTGAATTTAAATTATCGGCCATTTTATGAAAAAAGTGTATAATTTCAAGGTTATTCCTCAAAGGTTGACATGATAGTAACAATAGTGCTATTCATTTTCATAGTGAAAACCTTTAACTTGAAATATAAAAACCGTTCATGAGAAGATGCAGGGAAACCATTTTTTTAAAAATTCAAAGTGAATATGCGTGCATGTCAGCTGCAAAACTCTTTCAAGCAGGGCATTAAGATTTCTTCTAACATTTGAATCAATTCACATTCATGAAAGTGAATTTTCATGCTTCATGCAATTTAAATCCAAAAGATGAATCGTCTTGCAGTTGAAAAGGATACTCGTTGTGATGTGAACCTTTGAATAACAATTGTAAGGGACATCAGTACTCTAATGATTCAAAGATCAACTGCTGAGAGTGTAACACATGTGACAAATAGAATTTTAAAGGTTTCACATAATTCTAATCAAAATGTTATGAAGTGTGACGTTCTATTTACCTTCTCAGCTTGAAGTCATTGCCAAATCTAATGTAAAAATTTTCCACGTGAACCTTTACAACACATACACACACACACAAACAAACACACGCACGCACATACGCACATACGCGCGCACCCCCCCCCCACACACACAAACGTACTGGCGTGATCGCACACATATATATATATATGAATATAAAACTCTGTCGAAACAGGAGTGCTCAACGCAGTTCGTAATTCAGCTGGTGTACTGAGAACTGATTTGTAGCTCACGTTACTTGTTTTACACCAATATGTATGCGAGAGTGTAAATGTGAATGTAGGTTTGTGTGTTTGAACGTATATATATATATATATATATATATACGCGTGTGTGTACGTACATAGATGCATACATATACATGCATATATATATATATATGTATATGCATATATATATACACACACAAATATATATATATATATATATTTATATATGCATACATATATATATACACACAAATGCATATATATATATATACACACAAATGTATATATATATATGCATATATATATATATATATATATATATATAAAATAATATGTTACAATTACTCAATAATCAAGATAAATTTCCTCTATTTACATAATATTGAGGTCTCTTTCTTTCTTTTGTTATCTTACCGTTTTTACCAATATATATATATATATATATATATATATATATATATACACACAAATGTATACATAAATATAATAAGTGCGCCCTTTTAAAGCCTGGCCAGTCTCGTGGGCCCGGTTTCCCAGTTTCAAGGGCGTATATGTTCCCCAGCTGAGTGGACTGGAGCAACGTGAAATGAAGTGGTTTGCTCCAGAACATAACGCGTCGCCCGCTCCAGAAATCGAAACCACAATCTTCCGATCATGATGCTGACACCCTAACCACTAAGCCTCGCGCCTCCACCACCCCCACACACACATACATACATACATACATACATACATACATACATATGTAAACCATTATTTTCTACGTTAATTCCTATTAGTTAAGTAGCGGTTCAATCTTTCACCGACTGACGGAAGCAGCAAACTCGTCATTTACGTTTAAAAGGAGAAAAAAAAAAATATATGCGTAACGAGGATTTTACTTAAGATTTATATAACGTTTTATTAGAACAACTACATCCACCGTCTTTTCATTTACATTCGTGTGTTCGCTATTGCAGCTTATGCAGGCCTCGTTCCACCGTTCTAACCGTTTGCTGTTGTTACTGACCTCGTTGTTATATTACTTCATTCCATTTTATTTTGTTGTTTCAACATCGCTGTTATTACTTCTTTCCATTTTCTTGTTTTCCTTTGCTGGATTTGTCTTCGCAATCAATTGATTAAATTGGATGACAGAAAATCCTTTCCGAAGCTTCTCTTGCTGCTCATGTAAGTTTGCATCGACGTTAAATAAGAGTAAACATGAATGAATAATGAAATCATTAAAAAGGAAAAAAATAAACTACAAATCGTCAAGAAAATAGTGAACGCGTGTGTTCTTATATTCTTATATATACTAATCACGGGAAGATGTTGCGTTGCTATCTTTATTTACTGAATCAAGTTAGCTACTGTCTTTACTTCCACAATTTTTTTCTTTTTGTTGCCGTTGGTGTTCTTATACTACTACTACTACTACTACTATACTACTACTACTATACTACTACTACTACTACTACTACTACTACTACTACTACTACTACTACTACTACCACTACTATTACCACTACCAATACTACTACTACTACCACCACCACCATTACTACTACTACTACTGCTGCTACGGCTGTTGCTGCCGCTACTACTACAACTACTACTACTTCTACTACTACTACTACTACTACTACTACTACTACTACTACTACTACTACTACTACTACTACTATTTTCCGCTTTCACCTCCTCGTCCTGTGCTTCCATTATGTTCTTCTCCTCTACCTCGTCCTTCACATTTTCTTTTTTCACATTTCATCATATCATAATATTCTATTTCATTCTTTTCCTTCTATGCTTTTTCGTCGCCATTTCGGTCTGTGTTTGTGGATTTCGGAAACGCAACGACGTTCACATTAATTCAAAGGCGGGTTGTCTCAAACCAAACAACAAATGAATTATTATCCTCGAATTTTTTAAAGATCCCTCTCTCTTTCTCGTTCTCTCTCTCACTTTCTCTCTCTCTCTTTCTCTCTCTCTTTCTCTCCCCCTCTCTCTCTCTCTATATATATATATATATATATAGAGAGAGAGAGAGAAAGAGAGAGAGTGATATGTGTATGTGTGCGTCTATGGTTGTATATATATATATGCATGCATATATATATATATACATATGCATGCATATATATATATATATACATATATATATACATATATATATACATATGCATACACACACACACACACACATATATATATATATACATACATACATACATACATATATAAGTAGATAGTTAGATATACATATAGGAATAGATAGATAAATATATATTCATATAGCAAAATAGATAGATAGATAGATAGATAGATAGATAGATAGATAGATAGATAGATAGATAGATAGATAGATAGATAGATAGATAGATAGATAGATAGATAGATAGATAGATATATAAATATATCTATATACATATGTATATAGTTATATGTATAAATATATGTGTATATATATATATATTTCCAAATTCAACAAAAATCCCCCCAAAAAAGATAGAAACAGATATGGAACAAAGAGGATAAGGGACATGCTCAGAAACGATTAAAGAAATCGATGACATTTCGAACCGATGCGCTTTAACAGAATGGACTGACGAAATCAGTTTGAATAAAGTGAAAGATGGAGAGAAAAAATGTGTCCCCGCACAAACACACATGCACACACTCACACACATACATACGATTAAAACGAGGTCGAATAGACTGAGGAAGTCCTTTTATTTCATTGAATTACAAATGTTTCATCAAAGGTCTGTCAATGGAACCATTGATATATGAGGTGTCATACATACAAAAATTATAAAACAGTTTAAAAATATGTAACGAATCGTTAACTCGGCTGGGAAAATAATTAACAGCCTTTTGCCCGTCTTTGCGTCATAAGTGCACATTCCACCGGGCTCAACTTAGCCATTTATCATTCATCATGTTGGGGATGATAAAATGAGGACCAGTAAAGTAATACTGTCAATGTAATCAACTTCTCCCAACTCTAAAATTGCTGACAATGTGCCAAAATTTGAAATCAGCATATATAATATTATATCTTACGCTATAAATGCATATGTATATATGTATATATGCATGTATGTGTGTATGACTCTATGTATGTATGTATGAATCTCTGTATGCATGCGTGAATGCATGCACTCACACACAGAGGAAAAAGAAGTCAAGAAGAAAAAGTGCAAACTGCCCTCTTTGAAACATCAGAACACACGCGTCTTCACATCAGACCAACATCTTATTTTACAGACATTGTTTATATAAACGCCAGTTGATTATATTTTGCTGACTAACAAACACACTGGCATATAAACATTGAAATCGCTTATAAATTCATTCATTGGTAAATACATATTTACATTATATTCCGGGTAGTGGGTATCGTTAACAATCCCTTTCGCTTCATTAGCATTGTCGTAATTAACTCAGAAAACTATCACTATTATCAACTCTAATATCTTTACAATACTGTTTTATTTTATAATTATTAAAGTATTCATGTATAGAGAAACGGTGTATAAACTTAATATTATTCACAGCAGGTCTTGCATCGTGGTATTATAAATAAACACATACCACGATCGCAACACATCTCGTTTGAGATCAGTAATGCATTTCATGCTGCTTTATTTAAAAACAATCCACAGAAATGCGCCACTGTTTTTCCAAACATATGTTGTCTATTCACTGTCTCACCACCTGCCTGATATTAACTGTCTGCAGTGAGATCAGTGCAACTTGCGTGGAATATGTGTATATATATATATATATATATATATATATATATATATATATATATATATAAGCACAAACACACGAATATAAATATAATATATAAATGAAGTTTCATATATATATATATATTATATATATATATATTATATATATATATATACAAAAAAAGCATTAAAACTAGTTCTTTTCGAAATCTTACTACGTGGTTAAGCAACCTTCTTCACTTCACATAGAATGAGCATGTTGAGCAGGAGCACGTGTAATTCATGTTTAAGTCATTTTTATGCGTTATATTACATATAATAGCTTTGCTAAATGTGTGGTGTTAAAGAACGTATGGGAGTATTGCGATATCTACAGAAGGGTAAGAATGGAGGAGGAATAAAATGTTTCGACCATGTGTGGCTAGTTGTTGTCTAGTACGAGTGTGTGCTTGAGGTTGCTTTGAACTTATTGTTCGCTCCACTTTTGATCCCTATATATGTATATATGGAGGGAGAGAGGGAAGAGAGAGAGAGAGAGAGAGAGAGAGAGAGAGAGATACACACTGACACACACACATACACGCATACATATATATATATATATATATATATATATATATATATATATATATATATATGTAATTATTTGAGGAAATATTAATCCTAACTTACAGGGGTAAAATTCATTTTAGAAATACTAAATCAAATTTCATATATATATATATATATATATATATATATATATATATATATATAAATTAGAACAAAACACCTTTTATCAATTCAAAATGAACAATTAATTACACCATCTAGAAAATTACATATAATAGAAATACTAAAATTTAAATACCAATAAAATACCAATGATTAAGTAAATATATATATATATACATACATACACATATATACAGATTAGGCTGAAAGTCATCCGGCAGTAGATCAAAATTCCATAAATACATAACATTCAATTTTAGTTATCCATTCCAATTATGAATGTTTAATCATTGACAGCTATGAGTTAAAATCACGGTTTTGTTTCAACATGTCTGTTTATAAGAATATATATGTGTGTGTGTGTGTGTGTGTGTGTGTGTGTGTGTGTGTGTGTGTGTGTGTGTGTGTGTGTGTGTGTGTGTTTGTAATGCATGTATGCCTGCAAAGAGCGATGGGGGAGAGAGAAGGAAAGCAGTAGACTCAAATTTAAGACAAAAAGAACAAACCAGAAGACATGTCAGTATTGAATTGTAAATATTAGTCTAAATTCTTAAACGAGATATTAAGAAAGTGGAAATATTGTATATACGTCTTTAAGCCCTAAAGAAAACTACATCATTTGCAGATTCGTTAAATTTAAGGAAACAAATAAAAATAGAGTAGCAAAAGAGAAAATTATGTTTATTCCAAGTCACTTCATGTAAGAATTGCTATTATGGAGACTTTGGCATTTACAGAATAAATGTGAATCTTTATAAGTACAAGTAGTATATGAAGTGCAAATATGAGCATACTATGTGTCTGAACGTGATCTTATGTCGGCTCATGCCGTCTCTATGTTTGCTTGTTACTAGTATAACATTTACTTATATGCAAACAAGAAAATTAAGAACAATAAAATTAAGGCCTAACATTTTTGGGAAGGAGAAATGGAGCTCATGTCCGTGTCGTTTGTGAAGCTCACTAATGTTGTAATATACACATAGAATTGATGTATTCTTCATATCGGTAACTCTTCATTCTCAAGCGACATTGTAAATAAGTTTAAATCGATGGATCACGGCTTCTTGGTAAAGTTGCCGTCTTTTAAAAAGCAATATACCTTTAATCTTGCACATTGAGTTTCAGTTATTGCAAGTTTCAATTTCCTAATTTGAACATATGAATGTATTTCTCACAAATTATTCTTTAATACAAAGAAATATCCATAAACTAGAAATATATATCGTTTCTCTGTGTACGTATACGATGCGTTCCATGAGGTCACTAGACAAATTCTGTTAAGTTTCTTAGAAATCCCAGACAAACTACTGCGATGTTTAATAAACTGGGATATAATTAGCTGATTATTAGCTCATCTCGTATTGCACCGTTCGAGCGAAAGAAAGTTTAATACCGAAATAAAATATTCTAGTACTTGATCGCTTAGCTTTTATAAGCTTCCAAAACTGCTGATATTTTGTTAAAGATACACAGGCACATATGAATATACGCATACTTACTCACATATAAAACTGTATATGTATCTATATCAAAATGTGTGTGCACTTACATAACTCCATATATATGTGAACACGTGCATGTACTTATCTATATGTACATACAAACGCACACACATGCTCATGTATATATTTATATGTATATTCTACGAGTCCCATGGTATTGATAATATGAAGGCAATTATTGGAAACATAAGCTATTATTATGTCTGACAGTGATATTACTTTGCTAATTTGTTCACTGGTTTTATCATGTATTCTCCATTGAAAAACGAAGTAAATAAAAAGTACCATTGAGAGTCTATATATATGGTGTCAAACAATAAGTGAAAGTGGTATTATATGACATCTAAATTGACTATAATCTGTTGTGAACTTCCACTCCAAACTGAAGTAATAAGTTACTACGAAGATAAAAGTGGTAACTGTATACAGAAACATTTCATATTTTTAGATTTACAAATGGTCCTCTGAACATTATTTTTCTTTCTTTTTTTTTTCCTTTTATATTTTCGTCTTTGTAACCTTTCGGTCCTTTGCTGATTTTCAACCATTTCCTGGCTAATGGCAGATGTCGGAATGATTACTGTATCAGATTACTGGTCAATGGGTCGATATGTAGTATTGCATTACTGCAGCCGCACTGAATTCCTGAAAAAAAATGGCACCCAGTTCATGTCAGAGTAGATTTAAGTGTTTAATAGAAATACGAAATACCGAAGCCATTTCGATTATCATTTGCGTAGTGATTTCTTGTTTCACAGAGAATTATATACCACCGTCATACACATTTATTTATTTATTTAGCTCTGGAATCAGTAAAACAATAAACGCAGTATTCAAACAAGGCGATGGATTACCAGATTGATACTGATGTTTTCCAGCGGCTGCAGTTAATAAGATTACATCTCTGAATCTTGAACTGTGCTTCTTACTCTGGCTTTCACTTCGAACGCTATGTTAATCTCAAATCCACACCACTCCATTGCTGGAATTGTTCCAGAAATACTTGAATGTCACAGGATAAAATTTCACCCAATTGAGGTAGAAATTGATAGGAATCGGCGATTCTACGTCCCTGATCACTGGACATAGCTTGGCGGAGTAGTTAAGACGCGTTCAATTCGAAATCACTAAGTTTCGGGTAGATACCGCTGCGTAGTATTTGGGGTAAGGGATGTGATTTTCACTTTCGTCGTTTGCTCATTTATGATTTTGTACAAGCGGGTAGGATATCTGTTGGGCGGATTGTAAAAGTACGTGTAAGGTGTGGAAGAAGTCGCGTTGATTCTGCATTAGAATTATGATAAAAGCACACATATTTATGGACCACTCAGCCACATCACGTGATAATTCAATGAATAAATAGTACAGTTATTCAAACAAGTGAATAGTCATCGTCGAAATCGGTGAATTGCCATTTACTTTTGCATAACAACTGATATATTCTAGTTTTAACATAAAATACTACAATGTGTGGCTACTATTACAACAGAAACAGCCACAAGACCAGCACCAACACATCAACTACTACTACTACTACTACTACTACTACTACTACTACTACTACTACTACTACTAACCTACTACTACTACTACTATTACTACTGCTGCTACTACTGCTGCTGCTGCTACCACTACTACTACTACTACTAATACTACTACTACTACTACTACTAATAATAATAATAATAATAATAATAATAATAATAATACACATTATAGTGCACACTGTTTCTATGAAGAACTATTAGAGCAGCTGTAACCTTTTATTTCCCAGTATTACCGACTCGAGATAACTATGCGGACTACACTTATGCATAATGAGCGAGAGAGAGAGAGAGAGAGAGAGAAAGCACTGCAGCAGGTGGATTGATACATTTTAGAAAATGTCATAATGGATTAACGAGATGAAGTTGAAATAGAGCATCAACTTTAATGAACTCAGACATTTACAAGACACAAGAGATATAACGTACGATGCGATCAATTAAAACAGCACTGTAAACCTAATAATATGGTCACAGGAAAAACTTTGAAAACTTTTTAATTTAAAGTTAGCCAGTGCCGAAAAGTAACAAGCTCTAGCAAATTACGTCATTTCATTTATGCCTAATAGATATTATATCTAATCTAATGTTTCGATCTAACTTCATAATTGACTTTCAGTATTAAACCTGATCAAGATCGATTTGATTGTGAACCAAGACTATTAATCACATCGTGTTGAGAATAAGTTTTATTTTTACCCTGTAGTGCATGTGCTTAGTTTCTATTGTTTATTATCATGTTTATAAAGTACACTGCGACATAGACTTAGAATGAAGTATTTGAGCAGCAATATCTGCTTGAAAAGCGAAATTAATAAAATGGCAGCCCTTGACAGCCAGTTTTTCGCCACTCTGAGAGCCGTTGGCCCTTAGATATAAATAGTGAAAAAGAAGCGTATGGCATAGAAGTAGTGGGATTTAGAATAT
Organism: Octopus sinensis; assembly: GCF_006345805.1. Lineage (NCBI taxonomy): Eukaryota > Metazoa > Mollusca > Cephalopoda > Octopoda > Octopodidae > Octopus > Octopus sinensis. The sequence goes on from NC_043006.1 coordinate 77,383,301, forward strand.
TTGGATGCAAGGAATAGAAAGGGTAGAGGAAACGAGCATGTCGAGTGGCCCCGGAATGGGGCAATTCGAGCGACGAGCCTATCCTGAAGATCAGAGGACATTATAGTATCTGTGACAAATGAAGAAAGACGATGCAGCATACATGTCTTCCAGAGGTTGCAGGATGACTCCCACTTTATTAAAATCGATCCAATGATCATGTGGAACTGTTGAGAATGTAGAAGAGAAAATATGCAGGGAAAATATTTTGGTAATGTTAGTTTCTTTAATAAAGTCTTTTGTTGTATTATAGGGCTAAACTAAAATATTACAGTCATTATAGATACATAGATTTAACAGCACATAGGCCAGCATATTATCTCTTTACAAAATGTGAATACTGACCAAAGGCTGTTCGTAGCCGCCAGGTCTATGCGGATGTTCAGCCTGAACACAAGACACTTGCTTCTATTCACAATTTTCTCAACAATTACAAATGAATATATGACAGATTGGAGGCAAGATAATTTGTAAGATACATGTTTGATGGAAATAATAAATAAATCGCTCATAGAATGCAGCTTGAAAACATGAAGATTTACACAGGATAATGTTGAAAAGATAGAGAGAAGGTCAAGTTGAAGGTCGTGTATATAGGAGTAAATGTGTGTATGTATAAGCATTTATATGTATGTGTAAATATATATATACAGATAGATAGATAGATAGATAGATAGATAGATAGATAGATAGATAGATAGATAGATAGATAGATAGATAGATAGATAGATAGATGGCTATGAATTTATAACTGTTTAAAATTTATGTAATTTTTCATGTAGATCTATCTCTCCATTCTTTTTGCTCTCTAAAATTCTTACACAGAGGGGCTCTGTGTTTCAAATTTTTGTCCTATTAAGGAGTTTTGTATGCATCAGCTTGTTTATAATTTTATTTAAGTTTAATTAATTACATAGTTTAATCATAGCTGTATTCTGACATGATTCACAAATGTACTTTCATTCATTTCGCAGCATTGACCGGTGAACAACACTTCCACAGAGGAGAAATGTATCAACGGAACACAAACAGGATCTCACTAATTTTGATGTTAATGGATTCTTTATCATATACTGATTAGGTAAATATCCAAGCTTTTTACGATATCAACAATTTTTGCTCTATGTTGTAATTATTTTTCATTTAGTGTTTCAATTGTTTGCATTACATTTTCATGAAACTACTGAACTAACAAAAAAGATAGGGCGATTTATCTCCCCTCATCCTCCCTGTAGGCCAGTAACACATAATTCATCCTAGCGTCTCTCCTTCTCACACACTCTCTCTTTCACACACACACACGTAGGCACAATTTATCTATCTATTTATTTATCTATCTATCTCTCTATCTGTCTCTCTATCTATTTATCTATCAACATATCTATCTGCCTATATATCTTTCTATCTAGTTATCTGTCTATCTACCTATCTATATAGTCATTTGTCTATCTATCCCTCTCTATCTCTATCTCTATTTAACTATCTATCTCTCTATTTGTGTTTTTCATATACACGCAAATACATTTGTGTGTATATTTTGATAAGTTTTTTAATAATTACTTTAAATAATTAAAAAAAAGGTAGGTAATTTCTATCAATATTCCAAATGTTCTCTGTATTTGTTTGTGTGTGAGCGTGTGTGTGCGGGTGGGCGTGTGTGCGTCTGCATGTGTCTCTATTCATGAATTTATGATTGCATACGCACACACATAAATTCACATCTCACGGAAATTCCTCGTTTCAAGATCAGTCAGGTATCTTTTACCAAATATGTCCATTAATAATACACACACGCACGCACTTATACGTACAAAGACAGACACATACAATAATAAGCACACACATTGCACACGTGTCTGCGTGTGCGCATAAACAGAGAAATGGTGAATGTCAATATGGTAGAGTTGAGCGCTGAATATATAGCATATTCAGTAAATTTCGCTCGCAAAATCAACAAGCTGAAATCTACTGCAGTTTAAATATCTAATACACCAGGTCTTTTCAATAAACCCGCTGCCGCACTTCCATTAAACTTACCGTCCTACTTTCTTCCACCCTGTTCATATCTTTCTATTGCTGATCTACCTCTATGTTTTTCTCTATCTCCTCTTCGTCTCCGACTCTTTTTTTCTTTTTTTGTCTCAATTTCTCTGTTTATGTCGCTGCTTCACAAACCTCATCCTATGCAGCAAATAAACAACAGTCGCAGTCTACTTGGTACAATTTCGTAGCTTCATTTTGAAAAAAATAACCACTTCTAATACTTCATTATTGTAAGGGGGCAAGCTCGCAGATTCTTTACTCTTTTACTCTTTTACTTGTTTCAGTCAATTGACTGCGGCCATGCTGGAGCACCGCCTTTAGTCGAGCAAATCGACCCCGGGACTTATTTTTTGTAAGCCCAGTACTTATTGTAAGTGACGGGGACGTAAAACCACCAGCATCGGTTGTCAAGCAATGCTAGAGGAACAAACACAGACACACAAACACACACATACATATATATACGTATATACGACAGGCTTCTTTCAGTTTCCGTCTACCAAATCCACTCACAAGGCATTGGTCGGCCCGGGGCTACAGTAGAAGACACTTGCCCTAGATGCCACGCAGTGGGACTGAACCCGGAACCATGTGGTTGGTTAGCAAGCTACTTACCACACAGCCACTCCTGCGCCTCCTCTTTGTGTACATGAAAGAAAACGCTTGGCCGCATTGTTTCCGCTTGTTTCAAATTCCTACGCGGTTGAGTTGCCGTTCTTCATTTCGGCAAAATTAAAATAGAATTCCAATGAAGCGTTTTAGAGTCGAAGTGATTGACTTGTACACCCATCACTTCAAAACTGCCAACCTTTTGCCAAAATATGAAACCAATGTACATAGGCGCAGGAGTGGCTGTGTGGTAAGTAGCTTGCTAACCAACAAAATGGTTCCGGGTTCAGTTCCACTGCGTGGCATCTTGGGCAAGTGTCTTCTGCTATAGCCCCGGGCCGACCAATGCCTTGTGAGTGGATTTGGTAGACGGAAACTGAAAGAAGCCTGTCGTATATATGTATATATATATATATATGTATGTGTGTATTTGTGTGTCTGTGTTTGTCCCCCTAGCATTGCTTGACAACCGATGCTGGTGTGTTTACGTCCCCGTCACCTAGCGGTTCGGCAAAAGAGACCGATAGAATAAGTACTGGGCTTACAAAGAATAAGTCCCGGGGTTGATTTGCTCAACTAAAGGCGGTGCTCGTGCATGACCGCACTCAAATGACTGAAACAAGTATAAAAAAAATATTTCAATTCTTAGATAGAGAGGTGGGTTGTGCTCTTTAGCAAAACACTCCATCTCACGTTGCTCAGTGATCACTTCGACTGCTGACGCTTTGTACACAGTGCACCTGATAAGGCAACGTTAATTCGATGTATAGGGAGTGAGTTAATGTGCGGCTCGGACATTTGATCACAATAAACAAATCATTTGTGCAGGTCGTTCGGCAAAAAACTGAAAAAAATCATACGCCATATGTGTGTGTGTATACATACATACATACATACATACATACATACATACATACATATAGAGAGTGAGATAAATAGATAGATAGATATATACACATTTTTTTTTCTCTCCTTCTTTCTGTGTTTTTTTTCTCTCTGTGTATCTTTCTGTTGAAGAGCGTAGGCTCGAAACGTTAAAGACTTGTTTTATTTATATTTCCTGAGCGCCATACTAATACAATTGTTCGTTTGTTTTCCACCTGTCTTCGTCTTTTGTCTATTTTCATAAAGCTTCCCGTTATATATATACATACATACATATATATATTGTGACCGCGTGAGTACCGTTGGCGATTTTTATTCCTCTGTCTTCCCTTCTCTGGATCTTTCCTTCTCCTATGTTTCCGACGAAGTGGCCCGCTCGAAACGTTAAACCCTCCTTCTTTCCTGAGCGTCCAATAATACTATATTTGTTCCACGTCCTCGCGTTGTTGTGTTTTTTTGTGCTTTCTTGTTTGGATTAACTATATATATATATATGCATACATACATACACACACACACACACACACACACATATATATGTACATACATACATATATATATATATATATATATATATATATTATATATATGTATGCATGTATGTTTGTATATTTATAAAGGTATGTATAGATATATGTATGTCGAGGAAGAGACAGACAGACAGACCATTAGCTACCTTGGTATTTGTTAGTCAAAAGCAGCGTGATATTTTGAACTTGTTTTAGCAATTCTTTCCAATTAGAATATTTGCCTCATGCGCAACTCGACTAGCTTCACTAACATTATACCATAGATATGTAACAATACAAGAATTAAGATAAGAAACCGAATTTCTTTCACTGATAATGCTTCAACCTAATTCCTGAAGAACCTCGATGCAGTAAAGAATATTCCACTGCAACATACAAACATGCTAGTGCTGCAATTAAATAGGATTCTCAGTGTGACTTTAAATGGAATTCTAATGTTATCATCCAACTCGAAAATAGTACAATGTGAATATGCACCTTCATGTAATTAGCCTATGAAAGAGTTCTCATAATTTACTCCAATATGATAGCATGCGAAACGAAGTCTAACCTTAGGCGTGATCGAGCGAATGAAATACTATATCTTACATAATATTATACATTACTACAGTTTCGACGAACTCAGCATATTGAATGTAACTAGCATTTACTACCTAACATGAATGCCTGAGGTTACCCTTTTGAAAATGAATGCTCTATATACAGCATATGTACTTTTTACAAGGGGTGAAAGTTTTAGAAATAAATAGATTGATAACAGCAAAATTCTGAAACTAAAATCCAAAAGAAGCGTCTATAGAGATGATAGAATACACTAAATGGATTATCTTTTGTGCTTGATACAACTACGCAAATATTTAGCCATTAGATTTTCAAATAAACCATATAAAACATTTATTCCGCCTCAATTAAAAACCAATGATGAACATGAATGTTTAGGCAAGTAAATTTGATTTCAGATTTAAGTAAATTCCGTCAGTTTTATTCCTAATCGACTTTGTGGCAATTTCTCTCTCCGGTGCACATTTGAAAAGGGAGTGAAATTCGTTTAACACACTAATAATTTAATTGGTTATGGGCAGTCAGGAAGATATAATTATGAACGTAGGAATAAATGCGAATCGAAACATATTTGACAGTGATGAATCGGAAGATAAGATATTCGAATTAATAGACTGAGTTTAATATGGTGTAAATATTTTATTACTGTTCAATGCGATAGGTAAACAGGGCCGCTGAGTCTGAGACGAAAGACGTGTATGTGGAGAGGAGGAGAGTAGATTTGTAATTGTTTCTATATGTGTATGTGTTGGTGAAACTGTGTCTAGCTTTTGCTACAATATGAATATCATGTAATATATTTGAAGTTGCGCATATCTTGCCAGAAGTATGAATATAAGAAACGCATACATTTAGAATTAATGTGTATTGAATGGTACAAAAAAGAGCTTTTATTGAGTTCTACAAAATCGTAC
>NC_043006.1:77393881-77396194 GCF_006345805.1 Octopus sinensis
AAAAGAAAAAGGAATTTACTAAGAAGACTTCATGAGGGACAAAAACCGACAAAACGTCTCATTTAGAATGAAAGTTTTAATAAAAATAACATAAAATAAAATACAACTAGAACTACTACTGGTGCTTCGGCAACTATGACTACTACAACTAAACTCAATAACAACAACAACAGCAATAATAATAATAATAATAATAATAATATTCTGAAATTTCGTCCGCCACTTACGTTTATATTATTAAAGTCTGCTATTCTCATTAGGTCATTTATTTTAATAATAATAATAATAATAATAATAATAATAATAATAATAATAATATAATAATAATAATAATAATAATAATGATAATAAAAATAGTAATCGTTTGAAGTTGCCTGTTGTTGCTACTTGATGTTGGTGTTATTGCTGTTGTCGGCACCTTCATCATTATCATTAATTTCATCAATATCATCTATAACCCTAAACCGTCTTTGCCATTAATAACATCGTAGCTATCATCATCATCATCCTCATCATCACCATCATCATCATCACTATTACCATCACCGTCTTCAATGCTGCCGTTGTTTGATATTAAATTTATTTATGCTTCTCAGAGACTATTTCTTGTTTGAAAGCGTCTATCCATTGTTTATCTATTAAGATTGGTACATTAATGCAAAACATAAAGGAGACAAGTACAAGAAAAAAAAACGTTAAAAATAAACAAACAAAAACGAAAAAAAAAACATCACTTGGTATGCCATTAAAACGTCTATTTCTGTTTTAGTATTTGTTACCATGGTGAAGTACATTTTAGCTTACTCAAACAATGTTTATACATCTATGACTACTATTTACTTTGCGCATATGCCACATTTACCCATTCAACTATTTATTTATCACTCTGGTTATCTGAAGAGCTTTATAGTTTTATATTGCAGTCTATTAATATGTGACTTACTCTATCATTACCCGCAATATTACACACATATACGTTCATATATATATATACATGCATACATATATACATACATATACTTTGTCTATGCGCGCGCGTGTGTTTGTGTGAATGTACACACACACACATATATATATACACATATACACACATACATACCTGCGTAGTTATATATATGGATGTGTGTGTATTTATAGTGGTGTGTTCTTATATGTATCTATATATTTTTAAAATGTCATCTACTGTCCTATTATGTCGAGTGTTGTCCTGGAATCAATGGCCTTTAGTTGATTTAGTGTACTAAAGTCTTCCCCGAAAAGGAAGCTAGGCCCTTGTTAATTTAATCTTACTATTATTAATACTCATACTCATTTAGAAAAATGGACTGAACCTACGTGAAATAATGTTCTTTATTCAACGATACACCATGCCATCCGGTCCAAGAAATTAACAAAGTACGTAATGATTGTGAGCGAAATTTCCAAATCATTACCCCGTTTTTTAGGGTAACTCTCTTTACTCTTTTACTCTTTTACTTGCTTCAGTCATTTGACTGCGGCCATGCTGGAGCACCGCTTTTAGTCGAGCAAATCGACCCCGGGACTTATTCTCTGTACGCCCAGTATTTATTCTATCAGTCTCTTTTGCCGAACCGATAAGTATAATATGTAACTAGTATTGCTTCCACATGGGCAAGGCAACCTGCTCTGGTATTATTTGCGTGTTATTATAGATATTCTAGAAGAGGGTCCCTTATGTTAATCTCTCCCGTTTAACCTGTACATTCAATGATCACAACGAAAAAAGTCACTAAGATATATATAACCAGAGGGTTTTCTCATGCGTACTAAATTACTTTATAACATATATATATATACATATATATATATATATATTATATATATATATATATATATATATATATATATATATATTTCAGAATCACATATTTTAGATGGCATATAACCTTCAAGTCTGGCACATTTTCTTTTATGCACATTAACAGAAGGACGGATAATTTCAGAAGGAGAAGAGCTGATCATAGCTATTATGATCTTAGACAGATAAAATGTTTTACGACGTCAGAATATGATCTTAGAACTCACAACGCAAAAGAACTTAACTAATTAAAGAAAGGGTATTCAGCGTGCGTACAGGTTAAATTAAAATATAAAAACTGTTCAAATGACTGATGAAGTCTTCTAACGTATCGTAAGTTTCTGACAATCTTTTCCCCACAGCTCGTCTTAGCGCACTTGATAGGCTTTTATTCAAACAAAAGGCCAAAACTTTTGAGGGAGGCCGGTTGTTGATATCATCCACACCAGTCTTGAGACATTCTTATATTATCACCTCCGAAAAGATGAAAGGCA
>NC_043006.1:77396294-77403794 GCF_006345805.1 Octopus sinensis
CGGTAGCCACTGCACATATTTTTTCCTTGCCGTGTTTCTCTCCTTGTTTTCTTTCTGTTTCCTTTCGTAGAAGAGCGTAGGCTCGAAATATTAACCACGTTTTTCAAATCCCAAGTGTTTATACTAATACATTTGTTTGTTCTCCTACACCACCTGTGTTCGTCTTTTGATCTTTTCGTGAATTCTCACCCCTTATAATATATATTATATATATATATATATATATATATTATATATATTAAATAATATATATATGAACTCAATACCATACATATCTTACATCTTTTTCTTTTCCTCCACCCACACTCTCTATTTAGATAACATCGAAACTAATTATGACTAACTTTTCCTCTCACACCGTCTCCAATGAAGGGATATTATTATTAATATTCTAGAAACAGCTGTAAGACCTTCTATCTATAAATGCGCTAATATCTATACAGCCTTGGTTTTTTATCTCATTACACGAAAAATTCATATATATACATACATACATACATACACACATAGATGTGTGTATATATATATATATATAATATATATATATATATATATATATATATATATATAATGTTGAATTAAGTACTGAAATCAGGCACCTCGTCAGGTCGGAATGATATACATACACATAATAATATAATATCAAACTTGGTACATAATAGCCGACCGAATCATATTTTTGTGGTGTATGTAACCCAGCTGATCGAAGAAATCCGCTCTTGTGCTGCTCCGACTAGTACATTATATTATACGGTCCATATTATTTAAGAAAAACAGATTCCGAGACAGTTGAGTAAAATATGAGTAACAATACATCTGTACCTCTACTGTTGCTCGGTTATATATATATATATATATATATATGTATGTATGTATGTATGTATGTATGTAAAAGGAGTAAAATTACTGGAGAGCCAGTAACACGTGGCAAAATGGGTTGAAAATATATTTCTCTCTCTCTCTCTCTCTCTCTCTCTCTTTCTCTTAATCTCTCTGTTCTACTGTAGACATTGAAAAGTAGTAGCAACGAAACCATATTTAAAAGATATAAAGGAATCATGATTTGTATATTGTATTATTTTCGATTTCGTGTTAAACATCCGAACTGCAAATACATTTAGATTAATACTCACACACACACACACACACAAGACATTTATTTATACGAATGCAAGTACACATTGAGGTGCGCTCAGATTTTGATAATATATGTAAAGCTGAGAACATATTCACAAATTTACGTATATATGATGCATATACTTCAACATAAACACATTGTGGTCTAGACAACTACTATCTCTCCCTTTTCCTCTATGTATGTTTTAGTGTGTGTCTGTGTGTTTATCTGTCTATCTGTCCCTCCCCCGCATTCTCTCTTACTCCCTCTCTCTCAAACCTTCAATTCTGTTTTCTCGCTTGCGTATAGATACGTATTTGTTCAGGATCTCACTGGCAATAAAGGTGCGCATGGTTGTTGTCCAAATGTGTGCATTTCCTCTTTCTATACATTTATCGCAGATAACAAAACTGGATTGATTATAAACGCTCTCGTGCAAACACTGCGATTTCGTAAGGTGCAACCGGAAATATCACATCAAGATATTTCTTTAGATTTAAACCTCAGAACTGGTCCAAATGTATACCATATGTTAAATACCAATAAACACAACCCAGAGGCCACATTGTGGTCTCTAATCAGCGTAAAGTGTAGGTTAACCACACAGTCATCAAATTACAACTTCCCCACATAGTAACAATGGTTCTAGTGTTGGGCCTGTGTATATATGTATATATATGTATATATGTGTATATATATATATATATATAGAGAGAGAGAGAGAGTGAGATACGCCCTCTGTTTCCTCACTTTCCTTTTATATTGAAAAGTGTAGGCTCGAAACGTAAAATACTTTCCCACCTTCCTCGAGCGTTAAAGTAACATACCTGTTTGTAGTTTAAACACATGTTTTCGTCTTTTGTGGGGGTTTTTTGTGAATTTCAACTATATATCTATACACACATATGCATATATATATGTGTAAATATATATATGTAGAAACTTAAATTGTTTGTACAGTATTACATGTACATACACACATATATACATACATATATATGTGTGCGTGTTTGTATATATATATATATATACATATATACATCTATATATATACATCTATAATATATATATATATATATATACATATATATATATATATATTATATATATATATATATATATATATATACATATATATATATATATATATATATATATATATCTATTATATATATACATATATATATATATCTACATATTATCTATATATATCTATATAATAATACTATAGATATATATTATCATATATATATATATATATATTCACATTATGTATGCATGCATGTTTTGCCATAATAGTACAAACAATTTACGTTTTTATATACACGGAAGAGGTGACCTTTGACAGAACACCTTACATTCTAGAAAGTGCAGTCAAAGACAAAACCACGAATAAAAGCAATTTCAAAGGGAAAATAGAAATACAAAACATTATTTTTCTAGTTAACCTCTAACTCGTGTTTCTGTATTAATGAGCATATAAATTAATTTGCCATCTGTATTTCATCAGTGAGGAAGCTAAAAGTAATGCTAAGTCATGTAGCAAATACGTACCGAAAATACACGTTCTGCATGCTCATACATTATATTTCCAAATCCACCGCGCAAGCACAGTTACACTCGGTAGCAAATAATAAAATTAAAACTACGTGCCAGAAAGGCTTTGAAATTACGAAAAATTTACTGTGAAAATACTAATGTAGAAAAAATAACGTAGAAAAAATTTCAGACCGATGGTTAGCATGCGAAATAAAGTCAATACACAATATAGAAACTCGAGTTTGAGGTTAACTACAAACATTTTTTAAAAATTTTCATTCCCTTTGAAATTGCTTTCATTCGTGGGGTGGGGTTTGACTGGCCTTTGTAGTAAGTAAGTTGTCCTGTCAAAGGTCACTTCTTTCGTGTATAAATACGTTGTTCGTACGCTACTTTCTATGAAAATATACTGTCTATTGACTTTATTACGCATGCTAGCCACCGGTATGATCACTTTCCTAAATTTTCTACACTTATTGTTTTCACAGTATATGTATGCATATACATATCGTTTAATTTTTAAAAATTTAATTCTTTCCATGCTTTACTCCAATTTGAAAATAAAGTTATTTTAAATTTTCTACCTGTTCCTTTTTTCCTTAAACACACACACACACACACACACACACACACACACCCACACACATATATATAATATATATATATATATATATATATATATATAATATATATATATATTTGTACCAGTGTGGGTATCTACATAGCGAGTGTTGAGCGTGTATATGGTATGTATGAAAGTCTGCACGTGAATGTGTTTGTAGATTCTCCATCTTACTTGTGGATTCCAGTTTCATAACAACCATTTAGATAGACTTCTTTTTATTTTATCTTATTTTATGCATTTCGTTGTTTTGGTTGCTAGAACTACAAGCCGAATCTCCATCGTTGTCATCGTATTATAATCACATGTGGAGACGCAATGGCCCAGTGGTTAGGGCAGCGGACTCGCGGTCATAGGGTCGCGGTTTCGATTCCCAGACCGGGCGTTGTGAGTGTTTATTGAGCGAAAACACCTAAAAAGCTCCACGAGGCTCCGGCAGGGGATGGTGGTGATCCCTGCTGTACTCTTTCACCACAACTTTCTCTCACTCTTACTTCCTGTTTCTGTCGTACCTGTATTTCAAAGAGCCGGCCTTGTCACTCTCTGTGTCACGCTGAATATCCTCGAGAACTACATTAAGTGTACACGTGTCTGTGGAGTGCTCAGCCACTTGCACGTTAATTTCACGAGCAGGCTTCTAGAAATAATCACATAGCCTGAAATTTCGTATTCAGCTAGTATTTTATTGACCGGGTAAGTGGTGAAAGCAAATGCAAATCTGAAACAAATGCTGCTGAACTATGTGTCCAATGCGGTAACGACCCTGAATGTCGCCACCTTCTACATCTCCATCATATTACAAACTAAATAATGAAAGTAAAGTCAACAATTTATTAATAGATCTACTTGACCGGTACTAACTTGTTTATTACCTATTTATAACTTCCATATAACCAACTTCAATTAAGTATCAATATCATCAACAAGAAAACTGAACTTATGTTATATTGTTTGTAAAATTTCTAACGAATGTGGACTAGATAAATAACTTAAGGTATATTTAAAGTTTGTTATTGGAGTTGTTGCAATATTATCAAACTTTAGCACTGAGTTTGTTCGGCATCGAAGTTCTTCGCCTCACGATTAAACCATATATGATACGTAATAGATTTAAGAATATTATTATCTAACAACTCCTCGCTCTTTAGAGGTAAGATTTCGCTTTGAGGGAGGTAATCTTTACTGATTTTTAAAACATGCAATGTCCTCGCGGAAAGCATAAAATCCGGGATTGACAGCGTTTTGAAACGGGTTTCATGGGGAATGTTCCCCGGCACATCATTGCAGTGAATGTCTATGCAGCCTTGCCGAATATAAAACCATAATTGCGACAGGTAAACTATTATTTAGGGTATATACGGGATAGCAAATAAGCGAGAAATACAAAAGAATTGACTGGTATTGAAACAATAAAAAAAGACGAGAAAGTTACACACGCACGCACGTGCACATACACACATACTACGTAATGACATTTGTGTATGTGAATTTATACAAGCGAGCATACTCACACACACACACACACACACACACACTCTCTCTCTCTCTCTCTCTCTCTCTCTCACACACATCACACACACACACACACACGTACAGATAATATGCACTGTGAAAAATAGACTGTATTGTCTTGAAGATATTATTCAGAGAATAGTTAAGAATGGTAATAATAGAAAACATAATGATGAATAACAAGTGTACAAGAAAGAATCTAAAATAAAAATCTAACGAATATATTTGGATAGGATATAAGAAAATATTCAGCCAGTACATAGTAAGTTTTCGTGTACGAAATAAAAAAAAAATATCTTCTATCGAACACCTGCCTCGCAATTTGCACGAATCGATAAAAATTATAGCTGCCTAATACATCAACAACATTGATCCTGACAACATACATGTTTTTGATAGAGTTACATGAGGATAGTAAACTAGTAATACTTGGAAGAAAAAAAGAAAAAACAGCGTTTCTTCGTGAAAGTTCCTTCACTAAACAACGTCTCGTCTGAATGGAACATTTCGTTGAGAAATTAAGTCCAAGGTACACAACGGTGAGCTTGTCAAGGCTGGAATGTTTTTAATTTTAATACATCAACCCACTCGGAGTTGATCAGGGGCGAAGAAACATCATCAACAATTTATCTAAGCCATTAAATGCAATGCAAAGTGTAAAGAGGGCGGCGTGTTCGTACGTTGTGATTTTCGGCGATCCAGTTTCAAATCCAACTATGATTATTGCTGTCTTTCATCCTTTAGGAGACCAAAAATAAAGTAATCATTTACTACTTATGCAGATTCTTCTCACTATATCATTCAGTTTACTATCCCTCTCTCTCTCTCTCTCTCTCTCTCTCCTCTCTCTCTCTCTCTCTCTTCACTCCCTCTTTCTTTCAGTCCCTCTCTCTTTCACTCCCTCCCACTCTCTCTCTTGCACTCCCTCTCTCTCTCTTTCCCTCCCTCTCTCTCTTTCACTCTCTCTCTCACTCTAACTCATACTAGCTAGCTATTTCGTTTTTAATTCAACAGCCCAGGTTTATCACGTAATATTAATCTGAAAATTGCGTTAAACGATTTCGGGTCAGTGGAATACTAAACATTTTACAAATCAAATTAACTAAAAGAAATTATGTTTGTTGAACGTTTGAAGGAATTCTGAAAAAGAGCCACGGCAGGGATTCATTTGATTATATTTCTACTTGATTAAGGATGCTAACGTGTTAAACAACAACAATATGAACAACAATATCAAACCATTGTCTTAAGACTGGATATGTGAGTATCATACTAAATTTATAAGATATCTAGGATAGTCTTTTTCAGTCGTGAATACAATAGACCCACACTCATCGACTCACTCTAAACTGAGTGGTCCCGCATTGGATGTAACTACTAGAGAGCAGGTATCGCATAGTTTTTGACAAAATTTGATGCAGATTCTCTGCTCAGCTTTCTCTGTCATGGTCAAAGCGATGATCATACGCTACACACGTTCCTTCTAAGCACTGCTGTAAAAATCGAAAGTGAGGTAGAACGTTAAAACTTAGTGCGCATGCACATGAAAGTTCAAAGTCACTCAGTGCCAACTTGATTCACTCTGCATACCTTAGCTTTCTTACGATGCCAGCAGCTTGGATACTTATTGATCAGACCACGTACACCGTAACCACAAGCCCATGTCACATTACTGTAATATAATGGGAATTAAATTATTCTGTATATTGCTCAGGTGTACAACAACTCATCAAACGTGCATGTACAGCACCTAGAATTATGTACAAAATTCAGGAAGGTGAACAGTGCGTGAGTCATGATATACATATGTTTATGCGTATGCCGGGAAGATATCAGGTGTAGTATTGGCGAATTTTAGGAAGCATTTAGGCTTTAAAGTTTTATAGTTTTATAATTTTGTTATTTGGTGCTCTTTCAACTTCAATCAAGCAAAGAGAAAAGGATTCAAACGTCGTTAATCTATAATAACTCTGCCTTTGTTTGGGATGTAACGTAACCTAGAGAAACATACATCACGTTAGAAAAATACAAAGAGGGCTTCAACAATTCTTTTTTTATATATGAGAAGGTAGTTACCATCGGAGCAGAGAGCTGACTTGGGAAAATTCTTGCAGAAGGAGAGGATTACATTAATTATATAAAGAACCTGGCAGTAGAGTTGAATCAAGTGAAAAATTCAGATGGTAAGCTTCGTTTGTGAGAGATTTAGCGGATAGGTTTTTGCGGATCGAACAAACGGGTGCATATTGATTAGCTGATGGTTAAAATTACACCAAATCGATAGAGAGCCCTTCGTGAACAAGACGGACTTATATTCTAATGCGGAAATAACTCAACCCGTTGCCCAACCGCTTTAGAAGACTATTGTCTAGTAATACTACACTATGTAGATATAATGGAATAGAATACTCTACACTTATGCGGCTTTTGTTTTCATATTTTCTTTTTTACTTTTGTGTATTACATATACGTGGAGGCGCAATGGCCCAGTGGTTAGGGCAGCGGACTCGCGGTTTCGATTCCCAGACCGGGCGTTGTGAGTGTTTATTGAGCGAAAACACCTAAAGCTCCACGAGGCTCCGGCAGGGGATTGTGGTGATCCCTGCTGTACTCTTTCACCACACATTTCTCTCACTCTTACTTCCTGTTTCTGTTGTACCTGTATTTCAAAGGGCCGGCCTTGTCACTCTCTGTGTCACGCTGAATATCC